>NC_056729.1:1508895305-1508962805 GCF_019279795.1 Protopterus annectens | reverse complement strand
GACAGGTGGCGAAATACATGTAATGAATAATGACAACATGTATGAGTCATAAACAGCATGTACCTCAAAAAATGTGTATGAATACATATGCTCTGGGACTGTCAGTGTGTTAGGTTAATAGTACCAATCATCTAAATGTGTCCCTGAGGGTGTTATGCAGTGTCCCTGACTCAGTGTTCATTCTCCCCCATTCGTATGTCAGGTCTGCTAGTGACGGAAAGCACATATTCCGCCGACTACCTTAGGTAGATGATAGCATAATAGGTTGGGGTTACCACCTGTTCACCTTTGCGAGGGACACTATCCTTTGGGCAGTTGTGTCCTGCAAAATAAATGTTATTATGGCACATGGCCTGTGATTTAGGGCAAATAATCCATATATTGTCTGTAGTGGTTCATAAAATGTTTATGTTCTATCTGAAACACCTAGATGTTATAGGAAACAGTATTAGCAACTATAATGCTACAAGAATAACCTTTTATTTAGGCAAAATGGTGAAGTACTCTATTTTCTACTGGCTGTGGGTATGTGTTGCCCTTCCAAATCTGACATCTCTACATATAGGTCCTATAGGGCTGCCACCTTTCAAAACGGCCAAAGTGGGACCTCCTCCATAGAAATGTCAGACGTACCAGGTCAGAACATACCTACAGCCGAGCATAGTACAGAACTATACGGATTTGCACAAATAAAAGCTTAGTCTAATAGCAGTCCACTTGCTTGTGCTACTTCACATAACATATAGAAGTGTCATATATACAATACCTGTTACATGCAACTATTAGAGAAACGTAGAATATAATATTGTCCTGTAATCAGGGCATTTGCTATGTCATGATTATTTTTGCATGACACATCTGCCTAAGGAGGGACTGTCCCATGCAAAGTGGGACAGGTGTTAATCCTAAAGTCCCACCTCGGCTAATTTAAAAGGTGGCAAACCTACAATAGGTATGCGGTAGCATGAGCTGGCAGACGGATGTGGATCCCAAAACACATTTACTTGTCTGCATTGCAGAGTATCGGTTCCCATGTATCAGCCAGATGGGAGCAGATTGTATGAGGAACACGCATATAATATGATTAACTCACTGGACAAGCCGCCGATTCCGTACAGTTGAATGCCATGCCGTCGCCTAATGGTCAGCCATACCCGATATTGTAGTCATGTAGTCCAATGTAATTGGCATCACAAGGGATCGCGCCTACCCAGCGTGAGTGACACATGCAAGCACCAATGTCAGTGCATGTGCAAGTGTGGAAGCAAGAGGCTGTAAATGTGTTTGGCTACCAGTATGCGAGTATTGCACTGGTAAAGAAATGTGGAGGCTAACCAAGTGTAAGAAGCTGTAACCAGAGGTCAGCAGTGCTTAACACCGGGCAAACCCACGCACAACCGCTCCCAACTGCTTCAATGTGCCTTACTCCCTCCGTATCCAATGGTCTTGTTCTGCCCGCAAACAAATAACCGTCCTTTCCAAGTGTTGGTAGCAACACCCTGCGCACACAGCTAATGTGAATTACCAATACACTATGGCAAATATACAGACAATAGTCACTACCACACACATACCATACAGCACAGTCATCCAACAGTATAGCAATGTACCAGCAGATATGTCCGGACCACTGGTGTTTGCAGACCTGGCCTTCTTGTGTTTACGTGTGTGAGCATGCCCAGTATGACCATTCCGCATGTTGTCGACTGACATTGCCATCATACCTTCATGTGTTTGAGCATGCCCAGTATGGCCAACTGTATTGCATGTGTTACATGTCCAGGTAGTCTGTACTGTGGTACCAACCTCTGCGTTGTACACTGATGGGTGGCATGCTGTGTCTGCAGGGTATCCATCGGTCATGTGGCATTGACTGTTGCTACATTTCTGCACAGTGTGGGGGGACATCTGACTGTATCCACATTCCTACACAGCACCGAGGGGGGCGCACCTGACTGTTGCTATATGTGTACGTTGGAAGGGGGGCACACCTGACACTTGTACACTTTTGCTACTACTGTACTGGTATGTCAGGTACTCCATTCCAGTGTGTAGACCTACCTATTGTGCTGGATAGAGGCATACCAGTGTACTCAAGATCTTAGCTTTAATTACCAACATATTAGTTTCAGATGTCCTAGACTTCACAACCTACATCCAACTGCCTGGCCTGCTGTAGTTTTTCTATGTGGGTCTGTGGGGGGGGGGTCATCCATAGGGCATATTCAGAGACCATAGTACAGCATTTATGTGTGTTGGTCTACACCTGTCCAACTGGTTGAGACTTGTGTGGGCTGTATGGACACACATGATGCTCAGCCCATTACCCACAGTGGGTTATGACACCCTGTGTACTACTGGCTACTATGGTGACACCCGTATGTGCTACAGATGTCATGGTGCCACTATGAACGTCTACTGTCTGCTGCCTTAATATTCGGCCACCAAATTCCCTTGCATGCTCACATCCGTACCATAGCTACAGGTACCAACACATTCTAATACAACTGCCAATTGGTAGGTTGATTGACTTACCTTGAGGGTGTGCCAGACCTGAGGATGGTGCTGGAGGGCTGCCTATGTTGGATGCACAAAGTGCACTTCCTATACATGGCTGAGCACAGGTAGTGTCATGTTTGGCATCCCTTTTACTGTCTGTGTGAGTCAGAGAGGGTGACATTCCCTGGGTCCCTAGTGTAATAGTACATATGCTATGCATTGCCTCTTTGCCAAGGCCAGGTCATACTGGGTATGCCTCCTTCCACCTACTGGGTCTGGCTCAGGTTGTTCCTCCTCCGAGTCACTCTGTGCCTGTACAGGCCTTGGCATTGTTGGGGGGCTGTGTGGCCCCGCCCCATGCTGTTCCTGCTGCAGCTGGTTCTGCAGGATCATATTGTGTAGCATAGCACATACCATAGCAATTTGGGTGCATGTAGCTGGTGAATAATGCAAGGCTCCACCGGATGTGTCCAGACACCAGAACATGACCTGAGCATCCCAAACACATGCTCTATTATATGTCTAGCCTGTGCGTGTGCCTCATTATGGCGTCATTGTTCAGGTGTGTGTGCATTTCTGATGGTTGTTATCAGCCATGGCTCCAGTGGGTACCCAGCATCCCCAACTAGGTGACTGTAGGGGATGTCCATATTGGCAAAGCTGTGGTACAGCTGCGTCAGATGCCATATATCGGAATCGTCATAGCTTCCAGGGCAGCCAGCACACACATTCATTATAATGCCCTGGGCATCGCATATGACCTGGCAGTTGATGGACGGGATGCCCCTGTGGTTAATGTAGTCCCTACCCTGCTCACCGGGTGGTGCTTTGATGCGTACATGCGTGCAGGCTATAGCACCCACTACCCCAGGGTAGTCTGCCATTTGGTGGAAGAGACGCATATTGCTGGTCAACACCTCATGTGTGTTGAGGAAATGTACATGCTCACTGGCATGTGGTGACATGGCATCCAGGAATTGGTGGAATACCCTGGATGCAGATGCCTGTGAGATCCCCATGATATCCCCAGTTGTGCTTTGGGAGGTACCTGTGGCTAGTATACCTAGGCCTACACATACCTTGGTATCCACTGGGATGGGTTCCCCTCGGCCTGTTCGATGTGTCAGGTGTGGCCGGCACAGCTCAACAATCTGCTGTAGGAGGACTCTGTCCACCCCATAGCGCTCCAATATCTCCAGCTCATGTAGCCCCTGGTAGGTTACCCTGGGTCTGTACAGTCTTCTCTGTCTCCTCAATGAGGGTTATTCGGCAGCATTCACATCCTCACCACCCTCAGTCTCCTGCACATGTTGGTCTATGTTGCCTGCTGCAGCCCTTCTCATTTCTTAGTATTGTTTGTTAAAATTTCCCCGTATGTATACACCGGTGGTGTAGAGTGTGGAAAAACTCGAGGGGATGGTGCTTGCTCACTTTATCGTAGTGTTCTGGGCCGGGCTGGTCTGCTGGGCCTGTAATCTGCTGATTCTGATAAATATCACCTGTTCGCCCAGCTTGTTCACCTTGACTACTCTCCTACTGCTGTTGTCCCTCCCAATTGCACTAGGCAGGTATAGACACACCCCTGGCTTAGGCGTGCTAAGCTAGGAGCAATCCTGAGACACAGGGCTCCAATCTACGTACAGTATGCCTGACACCCCCCCCCCATGCTTTCACCTATATTCGAGTCCTGCACCCGGCTATCTATACACATACACTCTTGGGACCTGCATCACACCCTGGGGATAAACGGCATTCACTATTTTCTACCTCATTTGCATAGTATTGTCTTCTAATGCATAGTTACATGACCCATACTGAGTCTCCCCAAATATAACCCCTGCTTACTATCGCGCAGACCAGCACACAACTGGTTAAAAGCACCTTACTATCACTGTATTCAATGTCCCTTGTTTTTCCTAGCAACAAAACAACCAACCTCTGCACGGCTCGAAACCTGGACCCTGCACACCACAGACGATGTGCTTTACCACTAAGCCATGGCAGATATACATACATTTGAGGTTATCATGTACAGATCATCCAGCACAGGCACTCAACAGTATAGGACATGTATTCCATCATGTAGATTTATGTGTGCTAATGTCCACACACAAATATATATATATATATATATATATATATATATATATATATATATATATACACATATACATATACACACACATACGTAGATATAGAATATATATCTCAATGGCGGACCACGTGACACCAAAGCATTAGACAAGAATGAAAAAGGAAACCACATGCGCCTCCTGCATTATGTACTGGTGTTAATATCAAGGCAAGTGTGTTTCTGTGCGTCACACGGGTTCAGACTGTATTAAGGGTAAGATTAGGGCTGCTGACATTACTCACCAGACCTATTGCCGAATGTATGTGTATGTCTTGCCAATCCAGTCTCTTGGCCGATTGTGACATTTATGGCCACTATATAGGAAAACAACAAAACAGGCTCATCAACACATCCAGTAGCTAGCCACTCACAGACACCAACACATAGGATATGACTGCCAAACACACACACCTGTCATGCCTTGAAATAGGACATCTACCTGTCTATTCTTTCATACTACAGCATTATGCAGTAACAGAAAGCGCTACCGAGATTACTGGGACGCAGCACTCCCAGAGGTGAACTTCTAGGTGGGTGACATCATCAGCATTGGCAAAGTTGGCGACAGGGATTGTATGGAGTGTAAACAGTCTAAAAGCATTATTCCATCCCCAGGCAGACGGACACACACACACACAGTTGGCATGGCTGGGATTAGAACACAGACCTAACTACCTTATCGCACTACAGCATTACGCAGTTACAGACCGTGCTACCGAGATTACTGGGACACATCACACCCAGAGGTCTACTTCTAGGTGGGGTGACATCATCAGCAATAGCAAAGTCGGCGATAGGGATTGTATGGAGCAGTCTAAAAGCATTATTCTCTCCCCCGGCAGATGGAGACACACACGATGTACATACCTGTGTGTTCAATGTAGGAATCCATCCTGAAGTGGGGTATAGCCATCTGTTGGCTGGACGACTACTATCGCTATACAGAGTTACAGTGGCCATGCCCATACACATAGAGGCACATAACCGACACAAGGTGTCACTGGGCATGCTCACACACTTAGCAGCACACAGCCGTTTGGAATGTACTATGTGTCCATCTACACAACGTTATACTGGGCATGCTCACACACTTAGTAGCACAGGGTTGTTTTGTACGCACTCTGATTCTAAACACGGAAGGGCACAGTGGCCATGCTATTACAGTTAGACGTGAACAACACATTGTAATAGACTCCGGTGTCGATAGTTGTCATTGTTAGCAGGAATGCTGCACTAAATATCACTTAGATGTACCAATCTAAACCTGGCACACTACTACCACCCGTGGTGATGTCCTGTCAGGAATGGCTACTTTGCCCATATAGTGCCATTCATAGTCGAATTTCCTGAGACCAGGTTAACACCCTGACACCTAGAGGACAACTGCATTGTATGTGTATGCTAAACAGTGCTAGATGTGTAGCGTTCATAATCACAGCTGCACAACGTAGATCCAACAATGGGGAATACTGACATCTGTGTAGTGAGGAACACCTGGCTGAAGGCTCAGTTGTGCACAATAGCACTACCACCGTATACCTCGGGTACAGACATGTGGGCCATAACACAGGTAAGGACTGCTCCAGGTGGTGGTGTCCCCATGTACATGAAGGCCACTCACATGCACTTACCAGTACACCCTCAAAAGGCATAACAGACGTGTCAGGTGCAGATCACAGTGTCAAAAGCTGCATTCTAGGATGTAGCCCTCAGACATCACCATGTCCTTGTAACAGCAACACACATCCATACATGTGGTAGGACATATAATAGTACAACACCATGTGACCCATGACCAGTGGATTGTACCTAGCTCTACATCAACTGTGTGGACTACCCATGTACTGACACAGTTGCATCACGTGTTATGCAATGCAATGATACCACTGTTCGTAACCACGTTGGCTGTACACATAACAGGGGCCCTGGGTCATATACAGCAGTAACAGATGACTGTTGCTGTACACCAGTAAACACCCTCATGCTCCTCGTGGTACTGCAGAGTGGTCCTAGCAGCAAGGAACTCAGAAAAGCGACTACTTTCTGGATTTAAGTATCTTTGCTTTTTTTTCACTTGGAATAGCTTCTGTAGCTTACCCTGAACTAGCTTGAACTGTTTTTTAACTGTTTGCTGCATTATTTTAAAATCTGCACTTAAAGTTACATTTTAGTCGAATTTGATCGAAAGTTTGTTGTTTGTTTGTTTAATTTAACTGTGGAGGCTGCCCACTAAAGTGTGCTAGCCTGTGTAACTAATTTATCACTGTTTCTGAATTTTCTGTGTGTTTCTGCCAAAAAAACAAAAAAATAATCCTTGTTTTCCTGCCTCTCCTCAACTAGTTTAGACCAGTTTACAGGCATTGCTGTATTCTGGGCTGTGGTGTAGTTCCTGTGTTGTCCATTACCTTACTTGGCTAGAAGGAAGTTTCTTTGCTCACCAGTGGGAGTGGGAAGCCTTGAGCAGCCTACCTGTCCCCGTAGGAAGTGACCTCGGCACAAGAAGCTGTAGTAATTGATTGTTTTGGACCATTTCTAGCTCTTTTGTAGTTCACTGTTTAAAATCCGCGTTTGCACGGTTTTGCGCGGTTGTGCGCATAAGCATAGCGCGGTTAAACTTTTTCTGGCTCCGCCAAGTCTGCTCTTCAAATTTTCCCTTAAGGAAGCTCTACTCTTAGTATAACTAGACTACTCACTATATTATAAGCCTAGCACTTGTTCTCAATACTTCTCTACTAAATAAGCACTCTCGTACTAAGTAAAGCACTACATCTACTTACCACCCCTGTGAATATCCACTTCCGTTAAAGGTACAGCACTCCCTTATACTGTTCTAGCATGTCGAGTGGTAGATTACTGGTGTCGTCTCCAATTCAGCTGGTCAATCTGGGTATCTTGAGACAATGCTACAATTGTCTCATGTACGCAGACAACCCTCTCCTCCTCCCAACAAACACAAATACATGTGAGAGATGCAACTATATAGCCAAACTGGAGGCTGAACTCTCTCAACTCAGGGCTGGCATGACCAGACAGGAGGAGATGGCAACCACACACACAACAATCCCAGTCCCATATAGACCTACCACAACTGCAAACCAAACACATAAAAACACAAAGACATACTCGGAGGCACTAATAAAAAACTTACCAAAACAACAGAGGCTCCCAAAGCAGACGTCCAAAAATCCACCACCTCAAAACAAAACACATGCAACACATACTTTAATAAATCAGTGTGTCAACCAATCACAGCCCTTAAGGCCAAACACCTTGCCTGATATACTAGTAATAGGTGACTCTATAGTCAGACACACTGATGTCCCGCTGACCAGGCTGAACAAGGAGAAGGTGACTGTGAGCTGTCTATCGGGAGCTAGGATCCGCCACATAACACACGCACTCAAGTCACTCCAAAGCAAGTACAAATATGACTCCGTCATTGTCCATGCTGGTGTGAATGACCTGAGACGTACCTCCCTGGACTACATGAAAAGAGACATAGAGGAGCTCTCCAATTATGTAGCCCAGGCTGGTATGACCCTGACCCTGAGCAGCATCTTGCCCTCACCAAGAATGATACCACAATACAAAGACAAGATGATCAGCTTTAACAATTGGCTCAAGTACTGGTGTCATTTTAAAGGGATCCAATGTCTGTCTGCCTGGGATGACATGTTGGACAAGCCACGCTGCTTCAAGGGGATGGCTTACACCTGTCACCACTGGGCTTCGGATATTGGCTAAGGCTCTTGCCACCCCATAGTGCCTTTTTAGGCAAGGCTCAAAAGACAAACCCACCTCCTTAGAAAACAAAAATGGAAAAAAACTAAGGGTAATGCTGCTCAACACCAGAAGTCTAAATCTCAAGATGCAGGCACTTGATGCACTACTCAGCATGGAGAACATCGACGTCTGTGCAGTAACTGAAACCTGGTTCAAGGCTCCTGAGAGCACCCCAGCACTACCAGGCTATACCTTGTATCATGCTTTTCGGCCCCAAAACCCGGGCCGAACCACAAAGGGAGGGGGAGTGCCCATATTCATCAAGGACACCCACACCTCCAGGTTAGTAGCAACACATGAAGCATCAGAGACCATACAGGTGCAACTAACCATAAACAAAACTGCTATACAACTGGTAGCATGTTACAGACCACCCTCCCAATCTCAAGAACCCCACTCAGCCTTCCTGAAGACATTGGAGGATATGAATGTATCACAAAATACCATCATACTGGGAGACTTCAACTACCCAAACATAGATTGGGTACATTATTCTAGCCCTAACACCCTAGCCCAAAGGTTCCTGGAATTCATAAATTCAAATGCACTGGAACAACTAGTCACCTCTCCCACTAGGGGAGATAATATACTAGACCTGATCATCACAAACATGGGGACAAAATGCTCCACACCGGAAGTATACCCCTCACTAGTGATATCTGACCACAAACTAATCATCCTGGATATACATATCCCACCTCCACCCCCAGCACAAAAGACCACAGTGAAAAACTTCTCAAAAGCAGACTTCACTCTTCTTAAGACTGAGATGGTAACCTTTAAGCCCACTGTGCCAGTGGATACCACATCCCACAATGCCGAATCCTTCACAAATGCTTTCTATGGACATCTCCAAGAATGCATGGATCATGCAATCCCAAACAAATCCAAGTCCCTCTCCACCAAAGGTAAGCATCCTGTCTGGTGGACCTCAGCCATAAACAAATTGTATAACAAAAGAAGCAAGCTACTGCCGTCAGAGCAAAATCCCATGAAGGGAAGACATCTCTGATCAACATTAGCAGAAAACTACGTTCTCTCATAAAAACATCCAAGGCCAACTTTGAGAGAAAAATCGCTAAGGACACTAAAGATAACCACAAAGCCTTCTTCAGCTATGTTAGACACCTGGGCGGAAATCCTCAGATATGCTCAGAGTTAGTTCACAACAACAAAAAATACACTGAACCCACAGATATTGCCAACATTCTGGCTGACAGGTTCAGTGCAAATTTCTCCCCTCCTTCACCCCCAAAAGAAGAAATACTTATCCCAGCTGAATGTATTCTCCCTGTCATCTCAGATGTCCAAGTGAGAACCGCCCTAAACAAAGCAAAAAATACAGCATCAATGGGACCTGACGGTATCCCGGGTTGCGTGTTACGTGAACTCCAAGAGGAGCTAAACCCACACATAAAAATGCTATTTAACCTTAGCCTTACTTCGGGATATGTACCTGAACACTGGCGTACAGCAACAGTGGTCCCACTCCACAAGGGGGGGTGCCTCTACAGACCCTGGAAACTACCGCCCCATAAGCTTAACCAGCCTGGTCTGCAAAGCTATGGAAAGAATCATTATTGGACTCATAAACAGAGACATAGGGGACCTAGAGACACTTGACCCCACCCAGTTCGGCTTTGTAAAGGGCAGATCCTGCCTTTTAAACCTGGTTGACTTTTTCGAAACAGTCACTAGAGCCATTGATGAGGGCAAAGTAGTCCATACAGCATACCTGGGCTTGGCTAAGGCCTTCGACACAATACCCCACTCAGGCATCATAGATAAGCTCAACAGCTTAAAAGTAAACCCTTATGTCACTAGATGGGTTGCAAACTGGCTAAAGGACAGAACCCATAAAGTTAAAATCGCTGGAGCAATGTCAGACTCAAAGCCAGTCACAAGTGGTGTCCCACAGGGATCTGTCCTGGGACCCCTCTTGTTCGGCATTTATTTCTCAGATGTTAAAGCAAACATGGGAGGGCTGTGGCTGACAAAGTTCGCAGATGACTGCAAACTAGGCGCCATAGTCGATACACCAGCAGACACACACATCCTACAAAAACGGACAACTGGTGCCGGAGTCACGGCCATAAATTAAATGCCAAAAAATGTATAGTCATCCCCTCTGGGAAAAACAAAGTACCCACAAATTATCACATAGACAGCAACCCACTGAGTACAGAAAAAGTAATCAGAGACCTAGGGACCCAAGTCGACAGCGACCTCTCATTTGACACCCACGTTGCCAAAGTGGTTAGAAAAACATTCTACCTTGCACACCTCATCATGAAGGGATTCACATCCAGATCCAAGGATGTCATTGTACCCCTATATTCCTCCCTCATCAGACCCATGATTGAGTACAATGCCCCATTTGGTATGTACCTCACCCGGCATTTGCAACAGCTGGAGAGACCACAAAAGTACCTCACCAAGAGGATCAAGGGTCTCCAACATATGTCTTATTCTGCCAGACTAAAGAAACTTCAGCTCTATTCAGTAGCATACCTGCTCAGAGGTGATCTCTGCCTGATGTACAAGACCATGTCCAATCAGGATCTGATGGACATGCTCCACCTCAAAAAATCCAAATCCATCAGGACCACGAGCTAAAGACTTAAACCTCGGCACAAGTATGAATAGGACATGCTGGAGGAATAGATTCATAACCCAGAGGCTTCCCATGCTTTGGAACAAGATCCCAGTTCGTAATAGGCAGAGCCCCTCACTGACTCTCTTCAAGAGAAATCTTGATGAGTGGATGGGAGATCGTAAGTTTACCCCAGGGGTCACATCTGTGTCACTGCTAGACAGGGGCACAGTAAACTAATTCTATTATATAAGGGGACCTTCATTGTGTCACTACTAGACAGAGGCACAGTATTCTAAATTTATTCTGTACATTTTTTGTACCATTTCATGGGGTGGCAAAAGCCACATCACTATGGCTAGGCTTACAAATGCCCCAGGGCAGATAGCCTAGTACTATACTATGAAACTATGAAACTATATGACATACATGTACCTGCCGTGGATATGTACATGCCACACACACACACACACACACACACACACAACACATATGTATACAGCATAGCTGTTGCTGTCCTTCGTGCAGACAGGTGGCTACAGCAATTACACACATGCACATGGAAGGTAGGTCCATGGCTGTTGAATGCTAACAATACATAAGGTGTGATATCAATGTTGACTGAGTTAACATTCCCTCTGTACTGATTACCCATGACAACTATCATATCATGCAACAGTCCATGTGTCATGTACGTCATCACACATGTCCACCAATTGCAATGCCTACAAACATGGCAAAATGACAGGAATGTAAGACCTACACACATGTACATGTAGTGGTGTGCGTTCAGCTACCATGCGTGTGCAGTAGCTGATGTTTGCAGGTGACGTGTGTCTTACTACAATATGCAGTTGCAATGCAGCCCCATCATTGCCAACTGTATATGGTGATATAATGACAGTACAGTAAGATGCACATCAGGTATGGACAGATGTGTGGACATAACTAAGTGGTGAGCCATCTTTGCAGATGGATGTTTGCTGAGGACAGCACACACGTGTGTCACAAGCAGTCCCACAATAACATGTGCAAACACTAAGCTATGGTTCTGTTAATTGAAGGGGAACACATACAACCTACACAGCGGTCAGGGTGTCACTGACTGTAAATCACTTGACACCTGTAACACTTAAGACCTCCCATGTGCATATATCAGCACAATTGTCAAAGGTAGCGTCAGTACACATTGTAATGCGGGCAATACTGCTGCATGTCTGTCATACGTATCATAAGATAGCAGGTGTTTGATACACAGTACTGCCATGTGTGTTTGCTTGTGTGTCCATATATGCCATGTATGGTGGGGAATACATCCTAATTGTTACTCACTCTCCTATACACTGTTGTAGAGATCTGTACATACTGCATTGTAGAAAGCAAGACATAGGCAGGGGTGGGGTGTGTATCACACGCATGTGAGCTATCTGTATGTGCATGACATAGGTGCATTCAATTGTGGACTCCACAGTGTGTGTGTGTGTATGTATGGCTGTCTGGTCCATGGAGTGAGGATGTATGTTACCACAGTGAACAGATAGGAACCCTAACCCCTCAAGGTGATGCAATCTACTACACAGTTGATGCCGTCGATCTTAGGCATTACTGACTACCTGTACATGTGTATTCCCTGTGTCGCGTCATGTAGGTGCACAGTACTGTAATGGTGATTACCACATAGGCAGGGGTCCTCACCTCAACACTATCAAGTGTGTGTGTGTGTGTGTGTGTGTGTGTGTGTGTGTGTGTGTGTGTGTGCGTGTGTGTGTGTTACAGTGTCGCTGACCCCATGAGTGTGGACGTGTTACTGCGTGTCTGAATACATGTGTGCGAATACGTGTGTGTGTGTGTGTGTGTGTGTGTGTGTGTGTGTGTGTGTGTAGTTGTGTGTTCGCATCCTGTAATGTGAATGTGTGTTACTGCTTACACAGTGAGGCCTCAAGCTATCAACTGGCCTCTACCCTTGTCATCAGCTAGACTGCTATGTAAACTCCCCGCCCCATGTAACTGTACCTGTGATGTCACCCGGTATGGATGTCACATCTCTAGCCACTGTAGCTTAGTACACAGCTCCCATGCTCTTGGATCAGTAGATGTGTAGACATCTTTGGAATGTCAGCCTTTCTAACAGTGAGGTTGAAGCTACGAATAGCATGCTGGTATTGCCATACATACCTGTGAGTAGTCCACATTTACACATGGGAAACTAACTGCAAACACTGACACTCAACGGCACATGCAATTAGACCTGAAGGAGGGAAGCAGGACATCATGACCAACATGCTGTTACTGTTGTTACCAATACACATACTGTGAACAGAAAACAATGCATTCTAAACCTGTACTACATGGTATGTCTGCTGTGTGTCAACAGTACACAACAACTGTAATCTACACTTATCTCCCTATTCTGTTTATCCTGTGCATCAGACCATATGAGCATGTCCCTGCACCGATGGTGTGGATGACAGGGATGTGGCACAGGCATCATCATATGCACAGGGTGATAATGTTTGCCAGGGGCCTAGGCTACACTAGTGGATGACATCATGTGTGTGGGTTAGGGCCTGTGATCTAATTGGCCATGTGTGGTTGTTATGCATGTGTGTGTGTTGCAGTGACCTACAGATGTTTCTGTTGTGTGTGTGTATGTGTGCACACAGTTTTGTCATGTGTCTGGCCTACACAGGGGTATTATTGACAGCTCCAGACTATACAGACCAGGTTTTACAGCTCACGGTGTCTGGCCATGACCACGTGACCTGTGCCTGCCAGGGTTGCATGGGCACTACCAGGTAAATGTGCAGATTGGGTACTGTCCGATGACACATGTCCACTGGAACCATGTCCCTGTTGGGACCATCCAGGGCCATGTGCACATGGCCTGCTGTGTTGTGGTGTGGACAGCACAGCACCAGATGCACTGCTGCTGCTACCGTCACTATGGGAGTGGGCATGTGAGGTAGCTCGTACACGTAGACTTGACACAGGTGATGTAGCAGGCCTACGTCCAAGTGCCTAATGCCTCACTCCTACCAGATGTTCCAACACAGACAGCTCACGCTCGCGGATTGTCATGCCATGGTTAAGGACTCCAACCATGTCACCCAACCGTCTATCCACAGCATCAGCAATCTGCTGTTGAGCATTTACCATTGCCGGGATGCTGTTGTTTAAAGAACGGACAGCAGCCTTCTGTAGCCTCTGATCTTCTCTGTTGCACCATTCAGCACATGCCTGTGCCTCCATTACAGCCTGAAACATGCGTCTGGTGACACCAGCTGCTGTGCTCTGTCGTGCAGGAACATGTTGACCAGAGGTCCTCCTACGAGCAGCACTGGCCACGTGCCTGTGTGGGGCACCACCAGTAGTTTGACTGACACCATGGTGTGCAGGCACACCTTCCATAGCCCCCACACTTTCCTGTTCCAAGTTACCACGTGCCAACTATCCTTCCTCTATGGCCACTGGTGATGGGGTATGTGCAGGTATGGGATCTGTGTGCGGGGATGAGGTGGATATAGATGGAATGGCAACCAATGGCACAGTTTCAGCCCCTGACAACTCTGCCTGTGACCCAATCATACGTTCATCATCACAGCTAGAGTCTGTGGGGACACTAACATCTGATGTACTGCAGGAGGGCAATGCACCTACATCACCTGTGAGGGCAGACAAGAACTGTACATTACAATCTATACAATAGACACACACACACACACACACACACACACACACACACACACACACACACACACACACACGCATGTGATATGGCAGAAGGCATGCAACATGCATGTGATACGGCAGATGGCATGCAGCGCAGACAATAATATTGGTAGTTATCATACATACCTAGGTTGCACATAGCATGCATGTGTGATAGCAGACAGCATGCAAATTACACAATCATAGTAGTGGTTAGCATACATCCCTGTGTTACACCATGTGGACCAGCACAGGTTAACAGTACACCTGCCTGATGTGTGGCATTTAACCTTGATAATCACATGTAGTATGACATGTGATCTGCTGATGTGTGCAATGACATGCATACATGTTTAACACAATGGTGTCCTGTCGAATACTGTCGAATATACAGTGGGGTAATGGTATACCAATTCAGTGTTGTTTGTCCACCCTACAGATATACTGCAAATGTAGCTGATGTGCATGGCCATTGCAGGGAATCATGAGGAGTCTCTAGTGCTATACAGTGTGAGTTACAGACAGGGTTCATAGCCATGACTGTGTTCAGATACAACACATATATACTGTGGAATGTGACCCATGTCACTGAGGTGTATACACACTAAACCATGATATGGAAGTTGTGACACAGGTCACTGATGGGTATACGGATGACACCCATGCACATCTGCAACCATATTGCTGCAGTCTGGCAACAATGGGCAGACATGGCGAACATGTCGGTACACCATGTCCCACATGACATCTGTGTACCACACACACACACACACACACACACACACACACACACACACACACACACACACACACACGAGGGGCTAGTATGGCATTTACGTCCATCACCAGCAACAGGAATGTACTGTATCTGTGGCCTGATGTGGATACTGTACAGGTAACTGCTGTCACGTTGCAACACCCTCAAGATGTTCAACACATCCTATGTGGTGGATTGATGTTACGCCTACACAAGATGTGCACAGGCCTGTAGGATGTCTAGCGTTCTACATCTACATTATGACCATTATACAAAGGCCATGGCCAAACCATGTGTAGCCATTGTATGACAGGGTGCACACACAAGCACAACATTTCTAGTGTGTATGTTGCTCCATGTCTCTGGCCATCCTCCATGGCCATGTGTGTACATGTGTTGTCCAAATTATAGTGATGGGTATCTATTTCACATGTCTGTGTTGTCCCATATGACATATATGCTCCACTCATAACAGGGTTATGCAGATAAAGGGTGGAATGTGGGATATGTTTTCAGGTTAGGTAGGCAGTGTAGCAGCCAGGCCAATAGATGTCATGGACATGTCAAGATAGCACATCACATTGTGTGGCATTCAAAGCAGGGCTATGATCCACGCCGGTGCAACCTGTGTGCTGGCCATACTCCAGCCCACTGTGTAGTACTGTTTGTATTCACCACATGTGTAGATCATATCTGTTGTACGTTCCTAAAGTGAACAGCACCTCCACCATTGTATGCACAGCTGTCAACACATCTGGCAATAAAGTTTGTGAGGATTCATGTTGGTGAGATGATTAACCATAGTTTGCAAGTGTGGCACATGTACAGTCATTGTGATGCATTGCAAGTCCGACCTGTATATTGTGACAGGACCATACATTATGTGTACATGTTGTGAATGGCCACATGGCAGATAGATTTGTGCATTACGGTTCCTGATAAATAATAACACTCTCACCTGCAACGGGCTGCTGTAGCCATGGAAAGCCAGAGGTACCTAAATAGGAGTAACACAGCAGTATGAGCATAATCCACACCTGTATAAAGGCTACAGGAAGCAATGTGCATAACACATACACCAGTACATTAGACTATACTATGGTGTATGCACATGTGTGCATACACAGAGTAGCATACTATAGTATGTGGCATGTGTGTATACATGCCTTGCATATGATGTTACATTACATATTGTACAGTGACACATGCAGCTATATGGAATATAGTTCTTATAGGTGCAGTACTGACTTACCTGACTCCAGGCTTAGTGGTTGAGAGACACCCACCTCCACAATATTGGCTAAGGCTTGTGGATGTGGTTCTGCAGGTGTCTCCAGGTTGGCCAGTAGCTCCTTGGTACGTGTCAGTGGGGGCTGGGTTGGTGGTCCACCACCTGTTGCACCTTGTTCCCTGGCGATTGCATTCGCATGCTGTTTCACCCATCTAATGAGGTCCGGTCTGTACAGGGTCTGCGCACCTGCTGGTATGTGCGGTTGTGGCCACCCACATCATTAACCCTCCTGCGAAGTTCCATCCACAGGGCATCCCGCTGCTGTGCATCCTGTGGCACATGGCTGAACAGGATGTTGTGATTATTGAGTAGGTATGGGATGAGGGCCTCATCCTCCAAGTGTGTAAAAGGGGGAAGCCTTGCACGCGGCATACCTGGAAGACATAATGGAGACAGGTCACAGGACCTCAGAGACATACAGAGCTACAGCTGAACATACATGTGTATCGCATTACTTCAGTTTAAATAGTTGTATTTGCAAACCTACATGACACTGACTTGTTTGTGTCACACACATGTGACACTCAATGTTGAGTGGATATTATCACCATATATGTATGTGTGTGTCACCTGATTACATTGCTCATACTCCATGTGGTTTCTGTCTTCATGTGGGCATGTCTGTTTGCCTGTACTGGTGTTCCTACCTATCAGCACATGGCTGGGTGTGTCCACATTAATGCAGTCGACCTTGATGCAGTGTATATGTCACATATAAGGACTTACACTGCCTTAACAGACATGACCTGTGACCCTGCAGACATGCTCACATGAGGTTTTACATGTATGTGTTCTGCCATATACATCTACACGGCACTGTACAGTGATTCAACATCCTGCCATGTATCACCTGTGTTACACATGTGATACACATGGGACACTGGCTAGCCAGATGGTATTTGCAGGGATGGATATCAACTATGGCATGTACAGTCAAAGTCAACTAGTGGGCTATATGCCATGGGCCATGTATGCATCTAGGATGAAAGGTTACCTAGCAGTAGCCGACAGGCGGGTCTGTGGGGCCAGGTGGAGCAGTGCCACATTACTGATCCACAGGGTTAATAATACATATACCATGCATTACCATGTGGTCATCACACCATGTCTGAGAGGGGAGCGATGTGCAGCTTTGACGGACAGGAATGCATAGTATGGCAGGACTATGTCAAGTGTATGGGACAAGGATCTGTCCAGCATGTGGTACGTGGATGTCCATGAAGTATGTGTTCGAGATCAGGATGAGCACGTGTAGCATGTCCGACATCACTGGGTTGGACATGGATATATTCAGGGTATGCATCATGCTACATAGTGGAGATGGGGAATGGGAAGACTAGTGTAGGCCATCTGCACATGGCCAACACCCCTTAAAGGAAATATGTGATTTGATATGGGTCACTTGATTGGTCTGTATGGCTGGACAATGATCTCTATATTCATGAATGGCACCCTATTATTATTAGGGTTGCCACATATGACTCCCTGGCAGGTGTGGTGACGTAGCTATCACAGGAAAGACAACTGCCCAGCTGCATCCCTCACACACAAGTGTCCATTATGATGATCACTGCCTAGGTGGTAGTTCATGGGTACAGGGTTATTAACATAGGGGTGACAATGTGAGTTGGCTATTGTTCCTAGGTCATAGTCATTCGCATACTTCAATAGGCAGATGCTTTCTGTTTGTCTGTGAGGTATGGACTACAATGAGGGGGAATAGAATTCATTAACCCTGACATACTGTAGCTGCGACTGGTGTGATGATCACGTATTATTCAGACACCTTCTGTAGTGTTGTTTCTGCCAGCAGTCCTGTTGCTAAACACTCCTGTGACATAGGAATGTACATCTAGTATACCAAGTGTAGGTGGTACACAGTATGGGTGATGATGTCCTATGACCTGGCTAGGTTATGATATGCAGTGTGACATCAACCACACTGTCATCTACATCTGTACTGCTGACATCACTTAAGTGATCAAGGTTCATGGCCTTCCAGACCAGACTCAGCAGGGTAGTAGTGCAGTACTTCCCATTATCAGTGGTGTCTCTCCCTTTGTTGGGTTGTGATACCTGTTGGTGTACACCATTCAGTGTGTACACAACTTGACATGTAGCTATGTTTTACATGATGTGTACATGGAGAGCATCTTGTTTTGCCATATGTGTATGATACAACCTGTGATGTGGGCAGGTCCCATGCAGACTGAGTGCAGCTTGTACCTGCATAGTTGTGGGTACAGGGGCCCTGTGGTGTACATGAATATATGCTTGTGTACCTGTTGGGGGAGGGGGGGAGTGTTTTTATATTATCCAAGACCCTATCTGGATTGCTTATTCATGCTAAGCACTTGTTCAGGACTTGTAAACAGTACGTAAGCTAATGATTACTATAGCACTCAATCTTCCACATTACCTACAGGTAAGGGTGAACAGGTTTTGTACATACTTTTCTAACTTGCTTAGAGTAATGTAGCTGTTGTACTCACTTTCCTCAATTATCTAGGTGAATGTAGTTCTATATTCAGGCATGTCCAAGAGTCAACTGCCAGTGTTCTCACCTGTCTATCTGATGAATCTGGACATCTTGAGGCAATGTACACATTACCTCATGTACACAGACAAGCCTCTCCACCTACCACCCAACATTACAACCTGTGAGAGATGCACTCATCTAGCCAAACTGGAGGTAAAGGTCTCTCCAACTAAGCCTGAGCCTGACTGTCAAGGTACACAGTTGCACAACACCACACTCATCACTGTATCTACCCCACCATTAACTGGGAAAATTACTCGTGTACCAACACATTAGCTCAACGGTTTCTGGAATTCATAAACACCAATGCCCTGACTCAACATATCCACACACCCACCAGGGGCAACAATATCCTAGACCTAGTCATTACCAACATGAGTGACTGGTGCTCCACACGTGAAGCCAACTCCTTGTTGGTCCAATCAGACCATGTGCTGAACACTGTTGATATCCACATCCCGCACCTACCTCCCATTAAGCGAACCACAGTATAATATGTCTACAAGGCCAACTACATGCTTCTTAAGGCAGACGTGGTGGACGTCATGACACCCATGCAGATGGACAGTACTGTTACAACTGCTGAATCGTACACAAATGCACTCTATAAGCACTTACAGGAGTGCATGGCTTGTGCTATCCCAAACAAAACCAGGATGCTATACTCATAATTAACGAAACCAATCTGGTGGTCCCCTGCCATAAACATATTGTACTATAGGGGGAAGACACTGTTGCAAATGAGAGTACAATACCATGCGTGGAGGAGATCCCTGGCCAGCCTCAGTAAGATGGTGAGATCCCTTATACGATCCTCCAAAGCTAGCTACGAAAACTTTAAAGCAACTAATACCAACAACAACCACAGAGCCTCGATGTCAGCAACCAGATCTGCTCTGAGTTACAGCACAAAGGCAGGAACATTACAGAAACAATGGATACTGGCAACATCCTGGCAGATCCCTCTCAAAGCTGCACACTCTGAAGGCAATATCACAGCATCCATGGGACTGGACAACATCCCAGGCTGCGTTTTACATGAACTTCGGATGGTACTGTCTCCTCACCTATGCACCATGTTCAATAATAGCCTTACATCGGGCATAGTGCCCCCTGAATGGTGCACAGCAACAGTTATCCCACTCCACAAAGGTGGCGCCACAACGGACCACGGGACCTATTTCCCTATAGGCCTGATTAGCCTGGTCTGCAAGGCTATGGTGCATATCATGGATCACTGTCAGAGACATGGGGTACCTCCCAAACTTTGACCCCCCTCTGTTTGGCATTGTTAAGGCCAGACCATGCCTCCTAAACTTGGTGGGCTTCTTAGAGAAAATACCAAGGCATTAGATGAGGGTAAGGAGGTCCACAAAGCCTACCTAGATCTCTCATAGGCTTTCAACACCATTCTTCCTTCTGGTATTATCAACAAACCCATCCGCCTGAACATTAACCCCTAAGTCATGTGATGGTTTGCAAAGTGGCTCACGGACAGAACACACATAGTAGGAGTTGCATACCCTAGGTCTGACTGTATACCAGTTACAACTGCTGTCCCCGAGGGCTCAGTCCTAGGACCCCTCATGTTCGGTATATACTTCTCTGATGTACAGACAAGCACAGGAGGGCTTTGGCTGAAAAGGTTTGCAGACGACTGCAAACTAGGGGACATAATTGTTTCCCCAGCTGTTACAGACACCCTCTGGAAGGGTCGTACTGAGATGGATACCTGGTGTTAATATCATGGCGTCAAGCTGAATGCCTAAAAGTGCATAGTCATCCCCTTTGGATATAACTAATTACCCGTGGACTACCACATAGGTGCTAGTCCCCTACATACAAAAAAGGTATTACAGGATCCGGAAACACCAGTAGATAGCAATCTCTCCTTTGATACCCATAATGACAAGGTGGTTAGAATATCCTTCTCCATGGCCCCCCTAATCTCTAATGGGTTCGCATCCAGATCAGAGGCGCCATTGTGACTCTACACATGTCATATCAGACCCATTAAAGGATACAACACCCCATTTGGGATATACCTTACAAGTCAACTGCAACAGCTTGGAAGACCACACCAGTAACACACCAAGAGGATTACTGACCTCAAACAGTTGACCTATGCAGCCCAACCTACGAAACTCAAGCTGTACTCAGTTGCATACCGCATACTCACAGGTGATCTCTGCTTGACATACAAGGCCAATGTCCAACCCTGTATTGCTGGATATGCTCCACGTAAACAGAAGCCCCTGAGAGCCACATGCTCTAGGGATATACACCTAACCACAACAATGAGTAGAATGTGCTGAATGGATAGATTCCTGACCCAGACACTCCTTATGCTTTGGAATGTGATTCCAATGTAAATCAGGCAGGGCCCCTCAAGAGCACTCTTCAAGAGAAACCTTGATGTGTGGATGGGAGACAGACATGTACCCGGGGATCACTGCAGTGGTTCTGCTGGACAGAAGCACAGGGAACTATTGGCTCTGCTGTTCAGACGCACAGGGAACCAACCTATGGGGGTGGCAAAAGACAACACACGCTAGCTAGGCTTACAGATACCCTTGGTAAGACAGCCTAGTACCTACCTTTGCACATATTACATGTTTTATGTGCATGGATAGTTAAACAGCTCTTCCATTTTACTTTGCTATCATGCTGATAAACTGTTGGCTCACTTAAAGACATATGTATCCTGTTATTGTGTATTGTAAATGCCGATTGACATAACTAATGTTTGCCTACCATTACAGTAATGCTATGTAGCTTGTAATACATATCTGCCTACAATACTGTACATTACACAGTTATTGGCACAATATCCCACAATGCAGAACATACTTGCACAGTGGCCCAACCTTCCACATGTTATTCTCTGTATTACACCCATACATATGGCTACAGTTACAATATATCAACATATACTATCCCCTGTTATAGCACATGCTTGTTGGACCAACCCTGCCACTGACGTCGGCTGGTGAGGAGTATTTCTGTTCAAAGCCCTTATATAGCATCCCTTGTGGTGTATGCGGTGTTTGCCTTGTGACCTACAGCAGTACACACAAATGCTACAAGTGTAACTATGCTCAACAATGCATCACTACAAGATAACTGTTTCCACTATATGGATTGCGTGCACTTTAAATACTACAGAATAGTACTACATACACAGACATACTGACTGTTCTACATACCTTATTAGTAACCCGACGTATCGTTAACAGTTGATTCAATCCTTTTCAGTTTGTGTTTTAATGTTATTTGTAATGTTCCACTGGTATATACGGATGGTTTGAATGTGTGTTGACACATCCTTTTCTAGTTACATATCAGTAACATGTGGTATCCTGTCCACCAATTGCTGTTCCAAAGTAGTTAACTGGATGCATATCAGCTGTGCAGCTACTCCATTAGCCGACACCATGGTAACAGTGGTGTATAAGTGAGTACTCCTTTTAGGGGTTGTCTATTTGCCTTACTTTCGAGGGAGACGGCCTAGATGTGTTATTGCAATATATTTCAACAGCTATATGAAGACACACAGAGATATATTAGCTTCATGACTCCCGTGGACTGTGTGTAATGGCTAGACGATTTAGTTCTACATGTGAGTACAGCTGTTATATTTCAGATCAGTACTACTTATGCAGGGTTTGTTTGTATCTGATGCTTCTGCAGATGTTTAAGTCTGGCAAGGATGTTTGGCCAGCTCAAGGCCTTATGGCTATGCATAAACTGTTATGTGGTGTACAGTGTGCTCACCAGACATCCTTGATTTGGTGTACAAGTGTAGCATGCTGTGCTGTTACTCACTAATTTCTAACACATCCCACGGCACGCACAACCCTCTGAAATGGGATTAGTGCAAACAAACATTATTACATCAGCAGCTGTTCCATTGTATAACAGTCGCTATTTCACTTAGGGCCATGTTAGTGTGTCTCTGACAAGGTATGTTAAGGCTTCTGCAGATGTCGTACAGTGTGTGAATGATTTGTGATGTTATTACAGTTTGTATTGTAATATGTTTGGATGTGGGGGTGATATTGGTGGGTGTGCTTAGCAAATGCAGGTGTGTGGGAACTGCTTTTATACATAATCGATATGTGTGTGAGAGTTCGTTCCCTATATGAACACCTATCCTTTTGTGGACTAATACAATGGTATTTGCAGGCTGATTCATTAAGGCACTGTTATGTGGTTCCTGTATAGCATGCAGGTGATGTTAGTCCTTTAACCCCTTCGGTAATACATCTGAATGTAATAACGTGTTGCTACATGATAGCTGTGTATTTCTGTCATAGGTACTGCAGTCATCGTAGTTGTGTTGGTGACTGACCCTCTTTGGCTAGGGTTGCCACCTTTTCATATGTCCATAGTGGGTCCTTTTCAGGACACACATCTGGTTTTACAGGCCGACACAAACCCATGGTCAGTATAAGGGATAGAACTTTCCTTTCTTGCCTAATTATAAGCTTAATCTTGTAGCAGTTTAGTAGCTTATCCTGTTTCCTGTACCATGTAGGTACTTTAGATACAGAAATAACTATTGTATACAACTATTACAGTACATATGGGACATAATTATGTCCTACAATCCCAGGACATTTGCCATGTTTAATATATTTGGTCAGGACACAACCGGCCAAAGAGGGAGTGTCCCTCGCAAAGTGGAACAGGTGGTAACACTATCATTGGCTCATGTCCATAGCACATATTTGTAATGGTGTATAGGCATATACTCTCCATATCCTTTGTTCATTAAGGTTGGTAGTGGCGGAATGTGTGATTGCTATGGTCTATGTACACATATGTGAACACTTCAACCGCTGTATACGGGAGACCTACGGAATTCCGAAGCCACAGTGTTCCGACGCACAGTCCCTGAAACAGACTACCATACCCCACATTACCGACATCGACAGTAACTCACGAAGGTAACATGAACATGGAACACACACATGCACACGCAGACACACTGCTACCCAACACATCCAAACAAACCATCCTACACTACGTATGAGCAGGTGGCCAAGCCCCCCAACACACCCCATGTAGGTGTCTGCGCCCCACACACCACCCACTACTTTAATATTCTACATCCTAAGTCATGCAAACAGACACACAAAGCTAAGCCACAACCACACATTACAGTCCCCCAACAACACACACCACACACAGAACACACACTTACACACACTACAGCCCTAAGAAACACACAGTAACCTACCCAAACCGCAGCACCGGAAGCACTGACTAACTGTCTATTAACATTGTGGGAGTACACCTTGCACATCTGGTGTTTCGGTACTGTGTTCTTTCGAACCTTAAACCTCGGTATTATGTGCGTCGGTATGTAAAGCAGTCGGTATGTGGTAGGTATCCCATTTATATGTGCCTCCATGGTTATGTAGATGTTGTTAACCTATCTATATATCTACATATATATGTATATCCCCATATATCAACATATCTCTCTCTCTCTCCCTCTCTCTCTCTCTCTATATATATATATATATAAAACATACACCTTTCATTGTGTACATGCCGGTTTGTCCTATTTCAACACATTCCTACCTTTTGTGTTTTATCATGTCAGTATTCACGACTGCCATTGGTACATCTCAGGTAGCTTAGTGGTATGTTATTGTGATGAATGTGTACATGGTTGCGTGTTCTAATCCTGGCAGTGATATCTTACCTCTCAGAGCAGGCACTGGTAGTGCAAGGGTGATGAAACGCACATTTCAGTGGTTGTGTATTCCACATGTTTATTACTCTGTGGAAAACTACCCATATATGCAAGCTGTGTTTAAGGTATACTATGTAACATGTACACATCTGTGAAGATTCCTGTCAGGGATACTCCCCCATTATTTGGAAACACATCCCTGATTACATTATACAAAACCCCTCACTAACACTGCGGGGAATCCTTGCAGAGTAGGTGGTGAACAGTAGCTGAGTAGGTGGTGAACAGTAGCTACACCCCATGGATCCCGCAAGTGGCTCTGCTCCACAGAGGGACAGTTAGTTGATCGCGGTGGAGAAGGGTGTCAGTCCATGAGTGCCTACACTGTCAGTGTGTGTGCTATATGTTCCCGCTTTGCCAAGGCATGGGCATACTGGGCACGCCTCTGTCTGCCTACTGGGGCTAGCACAGGTTGTTCGTGGTCTGAGCCCCCCTGCACCTGTGGGTCCCTTGGTAATGGTGGTGGGCTGTGAGGGCCTTCACCATTCTGTCCCTGCTGCAGCTGTTTCCGCAGGATCTTGTTGTGTAGCATTGGCACATACTATGAATATGTGGGCATACGTTCCTGGAGAGTAGTGCAAGGCTCCACCAGATATGTTCAAGCAATGGAACCGTGATTTCAGCATCCCAAACACGCGCTCTATGATGATTCTGGTTTTTGAGTGTGCCTCATTATGGCGTTCTTGCGTGGCTGTGTGTGCATTTCTGATGGGTGTCATCATCCACGGTTCCAGTGCATAGCCAGCATCCCCCACCAGGTGGCCATATGGGATTTCCCCCTTGGCAAATACCTGACACAGCTGTGAGGCATGCCAGATGTGGGAGTCGTGATAGCTTCCAGGACTGCCGGCACACACATCCAATGATAATGCCCTGGCAGTTGATGGAGGGGAATCCCTTGTGGTTTATGTAGCGCCTACCCTGCTCACCGGGTGGCGACTTGATGTGTATGTGCGTGCAGTCTATTGCACCCAGTACCTCCGGGTAGTCCGCCACACGGTGGAAGAGACGCATATTGCTGGCCAACTCCTCCTGCATTCGGGGGAAGTGTATGTGCTCATTGGCATGTGGTAACATGGCATCCAGAAACTGGTGGAGCACCCTGGATGCTGATGCCTGTGAGATCCCCATGATATCCCCAGTTGGCCTTTGGCAGGTACCTGTGGCTAGTATTCTCAAGCTTACACATACCTTCGTGTCCATTGGGATGGGTTCCTCTCTGTTACTTCTGTCTCTGAGGCGTGGCCGGCACAGCTCAACAAGTTGCTGTATGATGTCCCTGTCCACCCTGTAACGCTCTACTATCTCCAGATCATGTAGCCCCTGGGTCTGAACACTCATCTCCTCCTTTGGTGCCTGAGATGGTTGTCAGCATCATCCTCCACACCACCATCAGTCTCCAACACATGCTGGTGAATCAAAGCTATGGCAGCCCCTAACATATACATATTAAAAGTTCCCTGTCTGTATACACCAATGGTGCAGAGTGTTTGGGAATACACAAGTGTGTGTGTGGGGCTTTCACACCTTATACTATTGTGCAATGGATGATGCTGGTGTAATTGGGTGTGTTTGTGTTATTCCAACTGCAGGGTATCTTAATTATTGGTTTTACAGCAGGTACTGCTATTGTGGGGCCTTTGGTGTTGACTTAGCTTGTCTGCCGTGACTCATCTATTGCCCTTTACTTCTATTTTCAACCCGATTCACCTCCCATTGTCAGGCATGCATCCAGCTGCCACCTTTCTTGTTTTGTGCTTCCACAGCCCAGGATTGTGTTGAGAAATGTGTTATGTAACTGATCTACAGCAAGTTTACTTTGTTCTGCTGTGATAGTTTTCTTTTCTTTGCTGTACAGCACCCCCCCTTTCCTGTTCTGCAGGTAGCTGCTAGCAGCCTTGTTAGCTGTTGTCTATGGCCCACTGTAAGTTTCTAGGTGTTAATTACTCATTTGTACTCCAATTACCATGCTGCAGCATTTCCTTATTGTCTTCCCGTAACCTTCCTGTTTCACCTAAGTTGCGCACCGCGCACGCCCAGTTTCAGGCTTTTGAGCACGTTTTCATCCACGTTCACATGCACTTTTGGTCACCTTGTGTGCTCTCAGCTAAGCATAGCTATGGCTAGGTACACACCCCTATCCTGCGGCTTTGCTTAGCAACAGGCAACCCGGATTATCAATGCTCCAATGTGCTTACAGCTACGGTGGCGCACACCTCTCATGATGTCATGTTTACCTCCAGGCCACTCTTCGGTGTTGTACCACTGCGCCATGTGGTACATCCTTACGCCGGCGTGACGTTTGCGATTCAGTATTACTTGACTCATTTGCATGGCATTGACTACTAATTCCTAGTTACCGTGCGGAACACTGTCACAGACCCTTAGCAACCCTTGCGCCTTGGCTGTGGTGTAGCATGTGTACCATTGACTATTATGGCGAAATCATGATTTGTGTTGCAGTTTTATGACATTTAAATATATTTTCCTTGTGTTCCCATTTGCGCACCCATGCACTGCGGTTGTACTTTGCGTTAGTGTGGCCATGACATTAAATGTTATTTTTTTATGTGTTGTGCATGTTTTTTTATGCCATTGGCTATATATTTAGCCACTGGCATATGTTAACATTGTAATAAGTAAGTTTGGTCCACTTTCATGGCTCCGATGTTCTGTTTGAAAAAATGTAAACCTTTTTTTGGTTTACATTTCTGCATGCTTACGCTACTCCTGCACCACTTCATGAATTGCTATATACCTTCATTTGCATGCTACACTGCTGTACATGGGGTAATTAGCATACATGCGCCAGGAGCTGTGCACATGGAAACAGCTCTTACCTGAATCGCTCGACAGCCATATTTGGTGCTAGATCGCCGACGCTACTCCGGTGCATGGAGCAAGCTTCATGAATGCTGGGGTTTGTCTTTTCCTTCTTTTTTTTTTACCATATTTTATCAATAACTGTCTGTCATGTTTTGACTATATTCAGTTTTATTCTAGAATTAGTCTTTAGGTAGCAATGCCCTATATATTGCCATTCTAAGAGGTCTAAGGGGGACTGGGCTCTATTTTTTGGTATTTCTAAAAAAATATTATTGTCTGTCAAGTATCTGCTTTGCGTCAAAATTGAAATGGGCTTTACAAGGCATCTTGCTGAAAGAATGTTGAATCCTAACACTTGTGTCTTGCCCAGTTTTATAAATTCTTTTTTTTTTGTTGTTGTTGTTTGTTTAACATTCCCATGAAAGCTACATCTATGCACCTGCATGATGTTTGTCTCGCCATCAAAGCTGTGACCAGGTGGGTGCAAGACCCGTAACTGCAAGCAAACTCTCTCTAGAAATTGTTTATCATTATGTGTGACTCTCAGCAACATGCAATTTTTAATTCTAATTATATGCAATGAGCTGGGGAAAAGGACAACGGTAGAATCAAGCTCATTTCATAAAATTTCAAAACCTGTCTTTTCTGAAATGAGTACCAAATACACAAATCAGAAATTTAATCCCTAATTACACTAACAGCTGGGATATTTTAGCTTGTTTTATTTTAAAGCAAAGAGTGGTAAACATAGACAATAAATGATATTCTATCAGACACTCTTTTTAAAGTAAATCATTATATGAAATATATTTGTTTGTTGAGAAAAGAAAATAAATGCATTCATTCAGTCATTCTGAATATCTGCTTTATCCACTTTAGGACCTTCACAGGATAGATGTAAACTTACACCACGGTTTTGTGTACAGTCTTGACAGATCTGGGAAGTAAGTAAAGTGGTTGAGAAGGATAGCAAGATGTGTTAAGTGTTTCTCAAAGGTGCATATGGTTAGGCATCTCATAGTGTTATCACTTCCCTAGTACTATTTTTAAGCTCTGATTATTAGAAGCCAGTGCCTAACCAAGTAAGAAACAGGCACAATGTTTTTTTTAGAAATCCATCTCTAAAAGATATGTCCAGCCTTCACTCAGCTCTTCTGACTACTCTCCACTTCATCTTATCACATTTGTATTTCCATAAAACAAAGTTTTGGAGGTGTATCCCTGGGCAGTAAAATGGACACATTCTCCTCTCTTCCTCATTGCAGGGCTTCTGAATGGTCCATAGTAAGAAAACTGTTCTATTCTAGTTTATAAATAATTTTCCAAATGTAATAAAGTCAGTCCACTGGTGCAATTTTCCTAGACCACTCAAAAGTGTCTGTCTTAGTCGACCTGTATGTTGTTTAAATGTAACCATTCAATAAACCCCTGAAATGGTTCTCTATTTACAACTTTAACTGAATACAACAAATGTGTTATACCATCAAATATCTCAAATATTCTCCACAGCTTTAGGAGTATCCCTTGATTTTTTTTTTTTTACATTTGTCCTCTATTGCACTCCTGCATGTGTCATCCTTTGCAAGAGATGGTAAATTAAAATCCCACCTGCCAGAGTTAGTGGTAGGTTAGGTAGGTGTAAAAATCCTAATTAATTTATTAAAAAGTAGTGAAGTTTCCTGGCATCATGGTCTAATTTCCCCTAATCAGTATGAATACCTGCTTGGGTCTTTCCTGAAAATAGGATATTGGCCTACTGAGACTAACTTGGTCATCAACACACAAATAAAAAATACAATTAAATTAACCATATGCAACACATTGTCATTCTACCTCAATCATGCAATAACACCAATGATGCCATTCTTTTTTATTCAATTAGTTCAATTTTGCCTACAAATAAATCTCAAGTCTGTAACACAATATTAAGTAGAGTAATGTCACACTATTTACTTCTAATTCTCCCTTTTCATATTCTCTTCAAAGATGTCATTGCAGTACACATAGTTATTTCATTCAAATTGCTCAGTGTGACGTATTATAAAATTTACTTTCTATATAAATAAAACTTTCTTACACTGTAATCACAAACCTGCTATGCTGTACTGTATCCAGAGATTTATGATATCCCACACTAGCCCAGCAACTGTCAGGTATATTGTCTTGCTTGGTCTTCTGTAGTGTTATAACATCCGTACCAACCTATCCTCTTCTTTTGCCTCAAAAACTAAGCAAGTCCAATCTAGAATTTCAAGATTTACATCTGGTCTTGGATACATCCCCTTATCAAATGACACATTTCTAACAAAACACTTTAGTTCTCTAACCGACACACAACTAAAAACTTGTGACTCGATATAACCACTACAGGGGCTCTTCCTTCTACCTTAATCCATAACAAAAGTTCAGAAACAAAAGCTATGTAATGATGTCTGTTTTTATCCTTCCTCAGCTGATGGGGTCTTGGATCTGACCTCAGATTTAACTTTGGCCACTTCTAAAGACTTCGCTCCATAGCTAGAGATCCTCCCTTTACTCATAATCCTCCTGTTCAGCTAGAATTACTTTAGATTGAGTTTGCCCTCCATTCAGCCTACATCACTCTCTGTAGCACAAAAGTGAATAATAATACACTATAAACACCAATAAAATTTCAGTCAGACTGCATGGAAGAAGGAAAAAAGAGGAAGAAAGGACTGGAGCTCATCAACAGTCAGGCAATAAGAAACACCTCAGGTCAAAGTAGGAGACCAGAGAATAAACATTTTTCAAGAATAAAGAGGGGTTGGAGTGTGGGTGGTTCTGGAAGGATGAAAACAGACAAAGCAGATACACTGTTATGCTGGCTATATAACTTTTGTGTCTGATGTTGTCTTTTTTGTCTGTTCCTTAACTGATGGGGCAAAGTCCTCAGCTAGAGAAAACTCCAGGGTGGTTCTCAAGGAAGGATATTACAGAGTACAGCAAAGCCAAATGCTGCTCTTTTTTTCAGAAATAATGTCCAAAACATATGAATGTTAGACCTAATGGCAGCTCCACAAATATCATCTATAGAAGTCTTGGACCAGAAAGCGGAGGATGTGACCACAGATCTAGTGTAATGAGGCTTAGGAGGTTTAGGAAGAGTCAATCCATTCTTCTTCTTATAGACAAAAGAAATACTATTGGTAAGCCATTTGGATAAAGTCACCATTGAAATTGATTTACCCAGCTTGACTTTGGAAATGGAAACCAATAGTTAGCCTGTGTCGCTCATCTAATCACGATAAAATAGATGACTCTTTGTGGGTTCGGTTCAAGCAACTTTATTATGTACAAACACAACAGGACTGAGACTTAATAACTTTAACTTAGATAAACGTATAAACAAACTAGCTATGACACTCATACATGCTCATTCTCTGGCTGCACTCGAAAAAAATGGCACTGAAGCTAGCACGTGCTTGCTATTTATATGCATGTGTTGTCCTTGAAATGCTTCTTAAAAATACAGCACACGCACTCTACTTTACAATCTGATTTCCTGAAAACTTTTGTTCTGTGGAGACAGAATTTAAGCTGTCTGTGAAGATCCAAATGGTGCAGCATGTATTCTCCTTTGTTGGAAAAATTTGAAAAAAAAAACAGGAAAGTTGATGGACTGATTTACAGCTGTTTCTGAAGCCATCTTAGGTAAACACTCCTACCAGTCCCATCTCCTCTGCTGTGTACAGAGAGAGCACTTGGGAAGGACATCCCCTATAGCATTTTAATCTGCTCTGTTCTCACCCTCTCCACAAAAAAAAAAAATGTACTTATACTTTCTTGAGCTGCTCATACATAACTGCCTTCTACCTTAATACCTTTCTTTGCTGTTCTGTGTGCTTTTAGTGTTCAAGTGCTCTTATATGATTTTTCATAAACTTGTTTTTGTCATTTTTAACTTATCTGCATTTATTTAAACTGTATTTGCCTTAATATTGCTACACACTCAAGTGTGCTAGCTTGTACTGCATTTAAAGTGTTTTTGCTACTGTCATTAGCTCATTCTTTCTAGTACAGAGAGAACTTTTTGAGAAAGCCAACCCACTTAACTAAAAAAATATATATTTTTTTGGCCTTTCCTGTAAGTAGTCTAATCCAGATACAGATTTGCTGTATCCAGGACTGTTTGTAAGCTTCTGTGCCCCCAAGCCTTTCTGTGCTGGAGGGAAGCCTTCTAGCTTATCACTGGGAGTGGTAAGTACAAGGTAGCCTATCTACCACAAGAGTGGTTTCTGGCCAGAAATTGTAGTTTATTGGCTGTTTCGACAGTTTTCCCATCTCTTTCAACTTTCTGGTTTAAAAGCCTGAGTTTGTGCTTGTTTCCCACCTTTCCTGTAACTAGTATAGTCCAGAAACAGATTTGCTGTATCCAGGACTATTTGTAAGCTTCTGTGCCCCCAAGCCTATCTGTGTTGGAGAGAAGCCTTCTAGCTTATCAGTGGGAGTGGTAAGCACTAGGCAGCCTATCTACCAGAAGAGTGTTTTCTGGCCCAGAACTTGTAGTTTATTGGCCATTTGGGCAGCTCTTCCATCTCTTTCAACTTTCTGGTTTAAAAGCCTGCATTTGCATTTGTTTCCCACCTTCCCTGTAACTAGTTTAGTGCAGATACAGATTTGTACAGATCCAGGACTGTTTGTAAGCTTCTGTGCCTCCAAGCCTTTCTGTGTTGGAGGGAAGCCTTCTAGCTTATCAATGGGAGTGGTAAGCACTAAGTAGCCTATCTACAACAAGATCCAGATACAGATTCTTACTTTTAGCACTTGAATTTGCTTATTCGTGCTCAGCACTTGTTCAGAACTTGTGGTAAGCACTAAATAAACTACAAATTACTACAGCACTCAACCTTCCTCATTACCAAGAGGAAAACAGGTTTTGTACTTACTTTCCTCACTTGCTTAGAGAAAAACAGATCTTGTACTCACTTTCCTCACTTGTCTAGGGGGAAATAGTTTTTTTATTCAGGCATGTCCAAGGGTCAGCTCCCACTGTTCTCTCCTGTCTATCTGATGAATCTGGGCATCTTGGGGCAATGTAGCAATTGCCTCATGTATACAGACAACCCTCTCCTCCTACCACCCAACACTACAACCTGTGAGAGATGCACTTATCTAGCCAAACTGGTGGTAAAGCTCTCTCCAACCAAGACTGAACTTGACAGAGAAGAGGAGAAGGTAAACACTTGCACCACACCACACTCATCACTTAGTCCCACTAAACCTACACCACCAAAATCCACACATAGAAACACAAAAACATTTGCGGAGGCTCTCAATAATAATCTGTTCAAGCAACAGAGACCTCCAAAGCAGAAACGCAAGCAACCTCCCCCCACTAACACAACCCACATGACACATAGCCCACATACTCAGTGTGCCACTCAACCACAGACCATAAGGCAAAACAACGTACCCAACACACTAGTCATAGGTGACTCTATAGTCAGGCACACTGATGTCCCACTCACCAAGCTAAACAAGAAGAAGGTTACTGTCAGCTGCTAGTCAGGTGCCAGGATACGCCACATAACCCATGCGCTCAGGTCACTCCACAACAAGTACAAATATGACTCTGTGATTGTCCATGTTGGTGTGAACGACCTGACACGTATCTCCCTGGACTACATGAAAAGAGACATGGCAGAGCTCTCTGATTTTGTAGCCCAGGCAGGTATGACCCTAGCCCTGAGTAGTATCCTGCCATTGCCCAGAATGATACCGCAGTACAAGGACAAAATGATTGACTTCAACAACTGGCTAAGCTTCTGGTGTCATTCTAAGGGGATCTAATATCTGTCTGCCTGGGACGACATGGTCAACAGACCACGATGCTTTGCCACAGATGGCCTGCACCTGTCACCCCTGGGATTCCGGATACTGGCAAAGGCTCTTGCTGCCCCTACAGTGCCTTTTTTAGGCAAGGCTCAAATGACAAATTCACCACCGTAACAGGAACAGGCAAGAAAAAACTGAGGGTAATGCTACTCAACGTTAGAAGTCTAAATCTCAAAATGCACTCACTCAAGGCACTCCTTAAAATGGAGAACATTGATATCTGTGCAGTGACTGAGACCTAGTTCAAGGCTCCAGAGAGCACCCCTGCATTACCAGACTATAACACATACCACACTGTTTGGCCATCTAACCTAGACTGGAACACCAAAGGCAGAGGTGTGTCCATATTCATTAAGGATATCCACACCTCCAGGCTAGTTGCTCAGCATAATGCATCCGAGGTTATCCAAGTGCAACTAACTCTGGGCAAAACTGCAATCCAAATTGTAGCTTGCTACAGATCCCCCACCATGGCCCAGGATTCCCACTCCTCTTTTCTTGATATACTGGAAAATATTAGGGTTCAACCAAACACCCTGATATTGGATGATTTCAATTACTCCACCATTAACTGGGAAAACTACTCATGTACCAACTCCTTTGCTCAGCGCTTTCTGGAATTCATAAATTCCAATGCCCTGGGTCAACTTATCCACACCCCCACCAGGGGCAACAATATCCTAGACCTAGTCATTACCAACATGAGTGACCGGTGTTCCACACCTGAAGTCAACTCCTCATTGGTCAGATCCGACCATAAGCTAATCACCCTAGATATCCACATCCCGCCCCCACCCCCCATTAAGGAAATCACTGTAAAAAATTTCTCCAAAGCCAACTTCATGCTTCTTAAGACAGAAGTGGCGAACTTCATGACACCCATGCAGATGGACAATACAGTTACAACTGCTGAATCCTACACAAATGCACTTCATAAGCACTTACAGGAGTGCATGGATTGTGCTATCCCAAACAGAACCAAGACACTATCCTCCAAAAAAGGGAAGCCAATCTGGTGGCCTCCTGCCATAAACAAACTCTACAACAGAAGGAAGAAACTGTTGCAAAAGAGAGTAAAATCCCATGAGTGGAGGAGTTCCCTGGTCATCCTCAGTAAGAAGCTGAGATCCCTTATAAGATCCTCCAAAGCTAGCTACGAAAACAAGATCGCCACTGATTCTAAGGACAACCACAAAGCATTCTATAACTATGTCAAGAATCTCAATGGCAACACCCAGATCTGCTCTTTGAGTTACAGCACAATTTCACAAAAAATACAGAACCAACTGATATTGCCAACATCTTGACAGATAGGTTCAGTGCTAACTTTACCCCCCTCTCACCCCCTAGAGAGCCCATATCTATACAGGAAGAATGCAGATTCCCTGTAATCACAACTACACAGGTAAAAGCAGCACTCTCTAAAGCCAAAAACACAGCATCCATGGGACTGGACAACATCCCAGGCTGCGTTTTACACGAACTTTAGAATGAACTGGCTCCCCACCTAAGCACCATGTTCAATCATAGCCTCATGTCAGGCTTTGTGCCCACTGAATGGTGACAGCAACAGTTATCCCACTCCACAAAGGGGGAGCCACCACTGATCCTGGGAACTATTTCCCTATTAGCCTGATGAGCTGGTCTGCAAGGCCATGGAATGTATCATCATGGAATTCATAAACAAAGACATTGGTAACTTCCAAACTCTGGACCCCACCCAGTTTGGGTTTGTGAAAGGCAGATCATGCCTCATGAACCTGGTCGACTTCTTTGAGGCAGTCACCAAAGCCGTAGATGAGGGTAAGGTGGTTTATACAGCCTATCTTGACCTCGCCAAGGCTTTCATCACCATCCCCCATTCTGGAATTATAGCTAAACTCACTAAACTATGTATAAATCCCTATGCCATAAGATGGGTTGCCAACTGGCTCACTGACAGAACCCCCACTGTAAAAGTTGCAGACTCCAAATCTGACTTCAAACCAGTGACAAGTGGAGTACCACAGGGTTCAGTCCTGGGACCTCTCCTGTTTGGTATCTACTTCTCTGAAGTACAGGATAACACAGAAGGCCTCTGGCTAACGAAGTTTGCAGATGACTGCAAACTAGGAGCTATAGTCGAGTCCCCAAATGATGTGGACATCCTACAGAAGGGCCTCACTGAGACAGATGCCTGGTGTCAGAGCCATGGCCTCAAACTCAATGCCAAAAAGTGCATTGTTATCCCCTTTGGTAAAAATTCTGTACCCATGAACTTCCACATAGGTGGCAGTCTTCTTAACACAGAATGTGTGATAAGAGTCCTTGGGACCCAGGTGGACAGTAGTCTCTCCTTTGATAATCACATCACCACAGTAGTCAGGAAGTCCTTCTATGTAGCACACTTCATCACAAAAGGGTTCTCATCCAGGAAAAAAGTGGTAATTGTTCCCTTCTATTCGACACTCATTAGACCCATTATAGAGTACAATGCCCCTTTTAGAATGAACCACGCAAGACATCTGCAGCAGCTGAAAAGGCCACAGAAGTAACTCACAAAGAGGATTACTGGCCGCCAACAGATGTCCTACACTGACCGTCTCAAAAAACGCTAGCTTTACTTTGTAGCATACCGCCTACTCCGAGGTGATCTCTGCCTAACATATAAAGCTATGTCAAACCCAGAGCTGTTAGACATGCTACACCTTAAGAAATCTCAATCCCTCTGAGCTGCACGCTCTAGGAACCTAAACCTTGTCACGACAATAAACAGGACATGCTGGAGTGATAGATTCTTGTCCCAGAGACTTCCCATACTCTGGAACAAAATACCCATCTATGTCAAACAAAGTTCCTCATTAACACGCTTCAAGAAAAATCTTTATGAGTGGATGGGAAATAGGAAATACACCCTGGGGATCACTTCTGTGGCTCTGCTCGACAGGGGCACAGGAAATGAACTTTCTTGGGTTGGCGTAAGCCAGGGAACTTTGTTGGCGAGGCTTACTTAGGCCCTTGGGCCAATAGCCTAATACCTACCTATGAACCTATGAAAAGAAGGGTTAGTATGGAGCAACACCCTGTCCTTGTGAAAGATCAGGTATGGTGGCTTAGAAGACAGAGCCTAGAGTTCTGATACTTGTCTGGACGAAAAACAGCTTTCCAAGACAAAAAACTTCAAGTCCACCTTAACAGTTGGGTCAAAGGGAGGGCTAAGTCAGGGTTTGAAGAAGTATAGTTAAATCCCATGCAGGAACAGGAGTAGGATCCTTAACAGGGAGTCAGAGTAAAAAGGTATCTTTGAGAAAGGCTTTGCATAACCTAGATGATGCCAGAGAGAAACAGTTGTGGCCTTCATCAAAATTTGAGATAGCTGCAAGCTGGATCTTTATGGTAGAATAATTATCTCCATTGTCAAAAATGGAAGCAAGAAAACTTAGGATCATTTGTATAGGAGCCAAAAAGAGAGTCTAATTGCCTCTGGATAGCACAAATGGAGAATCTTTTCCATTTGCTCTTATATACCTTCCAAGTAGAATCCTTCTGGGAGGATATAAGGATGTGTCAAACCAGGGAGGACTGTCTACTCATCACTGGAAGTGGAGGAACCATACTGTCAGTTTGAGGGTCTAATGTCTGGGTGAGTCATTCCTGATAGATGATAGAGGAGATCCTAAGTTGGATCCAACAACCAAGGAGGGTGCATTAGAGAAGGCCACAACAACGGAAACCATACTTATCAAGGCCAGAATGCAGCAAAGAGGATTACTTTGCACTTCTAGTGAGATGCTTTCTGCAGGAATTTGAGAATGAGAGGGGAAGAAGCGCAGGTCACCAATCGTGAATCAGTGACAGGGATCAGAATCAGGGGGGGATCAGAGCAAAGCACCTGCTGCACCTGGAGTTGAGAGGGGAAGCAAAGAGATCATAGCATGGCTGGCCCCACTGACAGGAAATTATTTTCTCCACCACAGGTTGAGAGACCACTCATGAGGGAGGAAGAAGTACCTGCTCAATTTGGATTTTCCCTAGGATATATGTTGCCAAAAGAAAGCGGCTGGAAGAGTTCATTCACTGTCAAACCCTCATGGCCACTCAACATAAAAGGGCAGGATCTGGATCTCTCCTGCTTGTTGATGTACCAGACTATCAACATATTGTCTATCTGGATGGCAATCATCCCTGGAGGGAGAGCATCTTGAAACACTTGCAACACTAATAGGACTGTTCTTATTTCCAGGACACTGGCCTAACCTCTATGTTGGACAGAAAGGAGAGATGATAAATCAACAATGAAAGGAGAGTAGTATTGCTGGAGTTGAATTTATCCTCAAGTCTTGGTGAGTACCTTCACGAGGTGGACCCTGTTTTTCACAAAATCTCACCAAGATGACACTGATATATAGACTGTATTTTATATAGCATACATCATGGACAGAAGTAGTTTAAAAAATAAAAAAATATATAGCATGGTGCACAATTCCTAGGATAAAAAAGTACCCAACCCTGGTAGGTGTACTGGTGCCATGACTGGAAAAAATAACAGCATAGAATCCTCAAGACAAACATTCCTACAATGGGGCTAGGCCAGGCTCAGGGTGAGGATGGCTCCTCTGTTGTAGAAGGAAGTAGTAGTCCACAAAAGTCACAAAATTAACAGGCCAAAAAAAGATTCATAAAGATGACAGAATAGACTACTGAGAATAACGAAGAAATTATGTATTGTTACCTTTATGCAAGAAGCCCAGGATTTCCAGACAGAAGACATACAAAAAGATTAAGAGAGAGAAATTAGAGGAAAGAAAAATACTTGCACAAGAAAAACTGTCAGAAGCTTCAAACAAAACTTTTTGTGTTTATTAATGCAACAGATTTATGAAAAACATTATATAGACCAAGATAACTTGGGCCGTTTAGAAAAAGAAGTGACTGAGGAAGGGCAAAAATATAAAGAACAAAATATATAGATTTTTGAAAGGTATAAAAAAGAAATAAGGACGTGGGAAAGAAAGAAAGATTTGATATGGTGCAATATTTGTGTAAAGGAGAAAGCCAAATTAATCAATTCAAAAAAGCAACCCCAAAGATATCTGAAGAGAAATACAGGCAAAGGCATCCAGATATGGAAAATTACACAATACAAAAATAAGATCACAAAGAGAATGTAAAACACAAATTTAGTAAAGTAGAAGCTAAAAAATAGAAGTTGAAGTTATGGAATACCTGCAATGGGAATGATTTACTTTAGAAAGTCTAACACAGTTTATATCACAGCATAATGGAACAACGAGTAACCCAGGTAAGGAAAAACAGGAGGAGCAGGAGAAATGTGAAGAAGAAATATAGACATGGGAAACAGAAAGATTTATTATGGTGCAATATTTATGCAAAGGAGAAAGCAAAACTAATTAATACAAAAAGAGCAGCACCAAAGATATTTGAAGAGAAATACAGCCAAAGGCATCCAGATATGGAAAATTTTACATTACAAAAAATAAGAAAACAAAGAGGGAAAGTAGAAAAGATAGTTAGCAATGGAAAAGATAAAGAAATAGAGCCTGAGGTTATGGACTACCTGTGAAGTGAAGGATTTAATGTCGAAAATCTAACTTTGATAACATCACAGCAGAATAGAGCAACAGATCCCCAAATTAAGGGGAAACCAATGGAGAGGGAAACATCTGATCAGTTGTAATATGAAGATACTTTGGAGCCTTCCATAGAAAACCAGTACAAACGTTCAGCTGAAGTTGACAGCAAGAAAATGAACAGGAAACTGCGGCAACTCTGACACAGTCAATGTTGTGGAATCGTAGGCCGGTGAGTTCCCATATGAAAGAGCAATGGATGACACAGGATGAAACTGAAGACAATATGGCACAGGAAGATGCTGTGTAACTTTCTGCAGAATGTACAGAATGCCCACAGAAAATGAAGAACAAAGAATGTGCCCTTGATTTTGAAGAAAATGACCTAAGAGAAATGTTGCTTGATTTAATAGAAATGGACAAACATATTAAGATCAATGAAAGAAACAGACTACAGAAAGTCAATAAAACCCAAAAGGTTAGAAGTTTGATAAAACAAATAAACACTATAATTATGACTGTTCATTGACATTCACACAATGTAACTGAAGTAAATACAATATATTACTGTGCAGCTAAATTAATAACAGATAAAAAGTCTTACCACAAAAAACACAGGGAAAGGAAGGGGAGAATTCGAATGCCATAATGGAAGTATTGAATAGTGGGAACTATAAAACAGTTAAGACAAGAGGTGTCACCGTTAGAAGAGTATAGATGAGGGAAATGATCAACAAAAATATTCATAAAGATAGACGTGGTAAAAACAATGCACAGCATCAGAACATAAGAGGATCTATCTTGCACTATAAATAATAAGCTAAAAATATCAGCACAGGTAGAAAAACTTAGAAGATATGCAGATAAATATAAAGGAAAACTACAAAATAACCAATTTTTATAGAGAACTAGAAAACAAGGTAAAAGGAATTTAAACACCACCAAAAAAGAAAGAAGAAATGGACACATTTTGGAGAAATATCTATGAAGATCCTGTGCAGCATAACAAAGATGCTAAATGGACAGAAGAAGTAAAAGAAAGAATAAGAAAGAATAAGAAGTTCAAATGTACAGGATATGAAATGGGATGAAGTAAGGGCCAGAGAGATTGAGATAAAGTTAAGAAAAGCTACTAATTGGAAAACCCCAGGCCCCTATGCAGTAGCTAACTTCTGGATCAAAGTATTAACATCTTTACATGAAGATTTAGCCATGAGTAAGAACTATTTGTATGTGCACACTGAACACACACCAACCTGGTTAACAAAAACCTCGCCTTCCGATGACGTATAAATTATGCACTTGAACTGATGCCGACAGAGTTTACAGTCACTTACAACAAGAAATCTAATAATGGCAACAGAATAAAGGGTAATAAAAGAAAGTCATATGGATCAAAGGATCATTTGTTGTTAAATAAAGTCATAATGGAGAACTGTAAAAAGGGAAAGAATGTTAAGTATGGCATGGACAGACTACAAAAAAACATCTGACAGTCTCCCACATTCATGGATAAAAGTGTACTTAAAAATATACAAGATACATCCTCACTGATCAATTACATTACAGAGACCACAAAACAGTGGCATATCACTTTGCAGTTAAGCCACGACAAAGGCCAAATGACTATTCAACGGATAAAAATTTAAAGGAAGATATTCCACAGTGACTTTGTCACTGCTACTCTTTTGTCTTGCCCTTAACCTATTAAGATGTCTACTTAATAGATTAGGTGATTGCTATAATTTGGCTCCCAAAAGACAACAAAGTATAAAGACTTCTCATCTTCTTTTTGTGGCTGATTTAAAACTGTATAGTACATAAGATGAGGGACTGAAAGCACAACTGCAAGTGGTCAAAATTTTTTCAGATGATATTAAGAATGTCTGATCTTGATAAATGTACAAAAGCAACCTTTAAAGCAGAAAAGCTGCAGCACCAAGAAAACATCAATTTGGGATAGGAATGTGATATAAAAGAACATGAGCAAGAGGGAGTGCATAACTATTTGGGAATTGATGAAGGATCAACAATAAAGCATGAACAAATATGAATAAACTTAGTAAGGAATAGTTTAGAAGACTAAAATTAATACTGAAAACATTGACATCAAGATATAAATCAGTTTGTTCTTTCTGTCCTAACTTACAATTTTGGAGTGACTGAACAGCCCAAAAGGTGTTGGATAGGTTGGACAGGAAAACAAGAAGGAAGCTTCAGGTTCATCAAATGATTTATAAAAATCATTTTATACCAAGACTATACATTCCCCATTCTGAAGGAGGTATGGGCCTCCTTGAAAATTATTACATGTACAGATCTGCAGTCATAGGACTGTATACATATCAGCTGCCCTCACAAGACCCAAACGTAGTGAAAGTTTTGAAACATGAAGAGAATAAGTCTGAGATGACTTCCCTGCTTAGTTTAGTAGAAACATATCGTCATCAAGCAGGAAATTAAAATCAAACCAGAAGTAGATAAAAATAAGGCAGCAACTGAATGTGCCAAAAAACAAAAGAGAGAATATAATATGAAGGATTAGATGAGAAGGCAAGAAATGTAGAAAATGCATAAATATAGTTGCGAGTATAGAAAACTCTTGGAACAATTTCATGTTGATCAGGATGGAATGCAGGAATGGTTAAGGAGAGGTGAACTTAAACCAAAAGATGAAAGGCTAATAGTGACGGCCCAAAATAGTGGACTATGTACATCCTGGTTTGCAAAGTCTATTGAACATGTGGGAGAAACAGACAAATGTAGGTTTTGTAAAACATAATTGGAAACAGTTGTACATCTCACTGCTGGTTGTGATATACTGATGCCAGAAGGACTGTATACAGAAAACATAATAATCTTTTCAAGGCTGTTGCATTGGGGATTGTGCAAACATTACAATATTGAAGTAGCTGAAAAACACTGGAAACATGAGCCACAAATCATTATAGAAAATGATGAAATTTATATCACATGGGATCAACCATTACCAACAATTCAAAAAATAGATGCTAGAAAATCAGATACAGTAGTCCATGAAAAGAAGACAAAAGTAGCATTGATCATTGAAATTGTTACTGCCAATGACTACAGTGTCTTATGTACAGAGAGACACAAAGTCATAAAATACCAGGATTTACAGGCAGAAACAAGGGAAACATGTAAGAAGGATACCAGACAGTTCAAACAGTAGTAGGAGCCACAGGTCTTATAAAAAGAATTTACAATCAGATATGTTAATGACATATATCTCTGTACAAATTGCAGAAAGAGTCATTACTGTGCACACTGCAGGTACTGCAAAGAGTATTTCTGGTTAACATCAAAGATTGAGACAACACTAATTTCATTGACTTTAATCATACTGTGATACAGGAATGCGGTCCATTACCATCATGGTATTAGAAACCCAAAAGACTTGGAGAAATTAAAAAATAGGACCAAGTGCCTTGGACCATCCTTCCCAAGTAATGCCCCCCCAACCTAACTGGGAGGCATCCATAGTCAATGTGGCTGTGGGTGGGGGCAAAATAAAAAGGGTGGCCCTGAGAAACTTCTTCAGCAGTAATCCACCAGGCTATGTATCCTCTGCAAATGTTTGTAATTTGTATTGAAGTGGACAGGGGCTGTTGTCTTACTGACCATTGAAATGCAAGTGCCCATTGCAGTACCCCCATATAGAACCTTGCTAGGGGCACTAGAGTTATGGAAGCAGCGATACAGAAAAGGAGTTGTAATACCAATCTCACTGGTGGGGAAGGAAGACAGAGGATCAGGGATTCTTGACTCTGTAAAGTGTTTACTCTTGTCTGCTGTAAGCTTTTGATTTGTGTCGCTGTATCCAGGTAAGCACCAATAAACTCAAGAGCTTGAGTGATGGAGTGCTGAGACTTGTAGTTCACTTTAATGCCCAGATGAAAACATAGCTGCAGTAAGTAGTCCTTGGCTTGAATCAGTAGAGGCTTGTTGGGAGCAGAGAGGCGCCAGTTGTTTAGATATGGAAACAACCAGAATCCCAGCAGTTTCAAGTGAGCTGCAACCAGTGCCATGCATTTGGTGAACATTCTGGGGGCTGTGGTGAACCCCAAAGGCAGGGCTCTATATTGGTAATGACTGGCTCCCAGCCAGAAGTGAAGAAATCTCCTGGACCACCTGTCATAGTATGCATCCTGTATATCTATCAAGCACATCCAAATGTTCTTGCGCAATACCAGTAGAATGACCATTTAGAACTTTGAGTGTTTGACATACTGGTTTAAACTGATGAGATCCAAGAGAGGCCTCAAGTCCTCATTTTTCTTTTGCACCAAAAAGACCTGAATCCTTGTTGGTCTGGGGGAACCATTTGGGTAACTCTTTTGGCCATCAGTATTTTTATTTCTGTAGCGGCTGCTTTCCACTGACTGGGTGGAATGTCAGGAAGTTTTGTAGCTTGATGGGGGGGGGGGGTGAAGGGAAAAGGGTATGTAATAGCATCTGGAAATAGTCCCCTGCACTGAAGTGTTTTTGGTGATGGCTATCCAGGTTTGCAAGTGCAGGGATAAGTGCCCCCTCAACTGCCTACTGGCTCCAGAGTGCAGCAGTTGGGCAAACATTTAGGAGTGCTACTAGCGCTTCTCAGAGAAAGTACCTCTGAAGCCCTGGTTTTGCCAGCCTCCTATGCCATTTGGGCATCATTGCTGCATGGGGGTACCTGCCACTACAGCATTCCTGGGAAGATCCTTGTGACTTACAGAACCCCATCTTCCTACCACCTCTCTGGTTTCAGAAAAAGTTCCTTTGAGGGTTAGAAAAGCATATCCCTATGGCAGACAATGTCTTATAGGTTCATAGGTGTGTACTAGGCTAATGGCCTTGGAGCCTTTAGCAGCCTAGTCCAAACATATTTTCCCTGACACCATGCCTCCCGAGGTTAGTTCACAGTGCCTCTGTCCAGTAGGGCAACTGGAGGTATCCCTAGGGTGAATTTTCTATTACCCATCCACTCGTCGAGCTTTCTCTTGAAGAGGGCCAGCAAGGTACTCTGCTTCACATGAATGGGAGGCTTATTCCAGAGTATGGGCAGTCTTTGGGAGATGAACCTGTCCCTCCAACATGTTCTATTGATTGTGGTAGTGAGGTTGTGGTCTCTGGAGTGTGTTGCATGGGATTTCTTTAGGTGTAGCATTTCAAGTAGGGCTGGGTTGGACATGGCTTTGTAAGTCAAGCAGAGATCACCACTGAGTAGCTGATAAGAGACTGAGAACAGCTGAAGTTTCTTGAGTCTCTCCATGTAGGACATGTGTTTAAGGCCTAGGATACTTTTTGTGAGGTACTTTTGTGGCCTCTCCAGCTGTTGAAGGTGTCTGGTTAGGTACATGCCAAACGGGGAGTTATATTCAATGATTGGTCTAATGAGGGATGAATAGAGAGGGATGATGACCTCTTTCTTTCTGGATGCAAATCGTTTGGTTATAAGATGTGCCAAGTAGAAGGACTTTTTGACCAAAGCGGCAACATGGTGATCGAAGGTGAGGTGGCTGTCAACCTGGATGCCCAGATGTCTTATGGTCCCTTCAGTGTTTAGTGGGCTCTCATCAATGTGGTAATTCATGGGAGCTGAGTTTTTTCCAAAGGGAACGATAATGCATTTTTTGGTGTTAAGCTTAAGGCCATGGTTCTGGCACCAGTTATTGTTCTCAGAGAAACCCTTTTGTAGGATGTCAGCATCACTTGGGGAGTTGACAATGACTTTTACCTTGCAGTCATCAGCGAACTTGGTCAGATAGAGTTCCTCTGTATTGGCCTGGACTTCTGAGAAGTAGATGCCAAACAGGAGAGGGCCCAGGACCGGGCCCTGTGGGACTCCACTCGTGACTGGTCGATAGTCTGACTTAGAGTCTGCAACTTTCACTCTGTGGGTCCTGTCAGTGAGCTAATTTGCAACCCACCTAGTGATATAAGGACTGATGCCTAGTTTGTTGAGTTTATCAATGATACCCGAGTGGGGAATGGTATCAGAGGCCTTGGCCAGGTTGAGGTAGGCTGTATGCACTGCCTTACCTCATCCACAACCTTGAAGACTGCCTCGAAGAAGCCAACCAGGTACAGTAGGCAGGATCTCCCCTTGACAAAGCCAAACTGTGTGGGGTCAAGCGTTTGGAGATTGATTATATCTTTGTTGAGCAGGTCCATGATGATGCACTCCATAGATTTGCATATCAGACTCTTCTGGCTAATGGGGAGGTAGTTCCCAGGGTCTGTAGTTGACCCCTCTTTGTGGAGAGGGATGATTGTAGCAGTGCACCATTCATTAGGGACAAAGCCTGAGGTAAGGCTGTGAATGAACAGGGCACACAGGTGTGGTGCCAGTTCATTTTGTAGTTCATGTAGGATGCAGCCAGAGATATTATCAGCTTTGGAAAATGCAATTTTTACCTGTGCCACAGAAATGGTGGGTACCAGGCTTTCTTCTGGTATTGTGATAGGGCCTTTGAGGGGGTGAAGATGGCACTGAATCTGTCTGCCAGCATGTTGACTATATCTGTTAGCTCAGTATAGGAGGTACCATTGTGCAATAACTTGGAAAAAATCTGGGTATTGCCTTAAAGGTTCTTGATATAGCTATAAAAGGCTTTGTGGTCATTTTTTGTGTTAGCCATAATTTTGCCTTCATAGCTGGCTTTAGAGAATTTGATAAGGGATCTCAAATTTTTGTTGAGTCTGATAAGGGAGTTTTTCCATTCTTGTGACTTCATTTTTTCTGCAACAGTTTCTTCCTTCTGTTGTAGAGTTTACTTGATGGCTGGGGACCACCAGACTGGCTTTCTTTTTTGGAGGACAGCATTTTGGTTCTATTTGGATGGTGAGATCCATGCATTTGTGTACGTGCTCATACACACTGGTGTATGATTCGGCAGTCATGGAGCTATTTTCCATTGGCCTGAAGGCCGAGAAGTTAGCCATCTTTGTTTTTATAAGCCCAAAGTCAGTTTTGAAGAAGTTTTTTCAGGGTAGTCACCTTAGCGGGGGTGTGTGGGTGAGATGGAGATTTCCATTGTAATCAGTTTGTGATCGAATTTAACCAGGGAGGAGTTGACTATAGGTGTGGAGTGATTGTCTCCCATGTTGGTGATAACCAGGTTGAGGATGTTGCTTCCTCTAGTGGGGGGGGGGGTCAGAATGAACTGGTCCAGAGCATTGGAAATGATAAATTCCAGGAAGCGTTGGGCCTGAGCATTGGTAGTAGAATAATTTTCCCAGCTGATGGCAGGGTAGTTGAAGTCACCCAGTATGTGAGTATTGGGCTGGACCATGACAGATTCCAGGGTGCTTAGGAAGCTGGAGTGAGAGTCAAGGGATATGGTTGGGGTTCTGTAGCAGGCTATGACTTGCATCGCCATCTTACCCTGTGTTAATTGTACCTGAAGTATTTCGGATCCAGTATGCTGAGCTACCAATCTTGTTCAACCCTAGACAGGGTTTCTTTAAACTTTGGGCTGAACAAGGTAGATTGAACAAAAGGGGAATTGATGAATGATGATTTGAAAGGCTCTGTAAAATCACAGAGGTGCATCCAGGCATGCTATCTCACAGCAATTCCTGGGTCCCTGGCTCCTGAAGCACCTTCTGAGGCATGGGAAATGAGCTTCATAAAGGTGTTCTCTAGGGACAGAAGGGTGGCCAGTTGTGAAGAGATAGTTTTCTTGTCCTCTGTGGACATGGATCCCAAGAGGATATTGGAAAACTCCTTGATGCAGTCCCTCTGAAATCTTGTTACATGCCTAATAAAGTTCAGTGATGCTTCCAAAACTTTTCAATGCCCTCCCTATTTAAGGAATGGACAGCAAAACTTTGTTCACCAAGTTCTTTCTTTCTGGCCAATGCTGCCACCACAGCATCTACTGGGAGATCCTTGCTCCAACATTCCTATCCATTGGCACAACCAGGTACTTCTCAAGTCTTTTGGGATTGGCATACTGACATCTGTATCCTTCCATGCCTGCCGGGAAAAGAGGTCCACCATCTTGTCCACTGGGGGGGCTACCCAGGATGCAGATGAGGAGGCTCCAAAAACCTCAAGAAACACACACTCTGACTGGGAGGAGAGGTTGGAAGACCAACCACCTTTCTCTATCAAAAGTTTGAGTATTTCACAAAAGGAGACATCCTCATGTGGTGATGTGGGGAACCCTTCCCCTTCATTGAAGTCAGTGGCTTCTGTTAAGGATTCCTGTGGGGAATCTAAGTGCCTCCTCTTGCTTGTACACTTCCAAGGCATCTCTCTGATGGGATTCTATAATCAGGACTTGGAAGTGTTAGCAGAGTCCTGAATAAGGACTGTCTCCAGACTTGTACAGACAGGAATTCCAGAAGAAGATGCAGAAAATATAGAAGGTAGTAAACCCTTAAGTACTAGGTTGTTGCAGTATTCAACTAAAGTCTGATGATTAAACCTGCACAGATATCATTGCATTTAACATCCAGATGGGAAGAGCCCAGAATATAAACACACTCCTGTGGTTATCAATTAGGAATGTTATACCCACAGCAACTGCATTTTTTTTAAGCCAGTAGGCTTTTTAGACATAGTGACAAAATGAAAACTGTGTCAGAAGAAATTAAAAGGAAAGAAAAACAGATGACTACCAGCAATGGTAAAAAAAGACAAGAAAGAATTACCAGCAATGGTAAACAAGATGTACCCTCAACAGGTAACACAAGAAGAAAAGGGAATCACACAACAAAGGCACGAGACCTATAAATTAAGTAAAAAAGATGTAATACAACCTTTTTATATATCTATATATAACAAAGAAGTAGGTGAGGCAGGGACAAAAAGAACAGCTTAGAAAGCTATGAAAATATCTGAAGAAATGCTTAAATATCTGAAGAAATGCTTATCCTATTCACTAACGCCCCGGCTATGGTAGAATACATCCATTTGCTGAAGCAGTAAACAAGATCTGAGGTAATGGTAAGAGCTATGCAGCCAAGTCTTTAGAAGTGGTTGAAGTCAGATTCAACCCCCAACTGTTGAGGAATGGATGAAAAAGACAACACTAGATCAATCTTTCATTTAAAAAAAATCACTAACCAAGACATGCTTTTCTTGTTGGTGCTGCAATTCAGACAATTTTCATGCATTTCATTACTGCTACTGCAAATGTTATAATTTATTTATTTATTTACATTTGTTGACCGGGAGTGTCCGACTGGACATAGGTCCATTTTCAGCGGAGGACCGGGGAGAAACGCTCCACAGTTAAAATAAACAGACAGTAGTTACATTGGATTACATAGTGATTAACAATTTGATTAACATAGCAATTAATTACATATTAACAGATGAAGAACATAGTACATCAGTAGACAAATAGAATCTGTATCTGCGAAATACATAACAGACATTAACAAATGTTAGCCTAAGAAGTTCCTGCTGTGTAATAAGTACTAGGCTTATGAGCATCTGAGCTTGCTATAATCAAGGTAGTTAGTGGGGTGGAAAGAAAGGTAGTGGTTGGATGGGGTGGGTGATATTAAGATTGGGAGTTGCAAGGGCATAGCCAGCATGTTTTTAGGTGTGCTTTTAGTAAAGTTTTGAAGTGGGTGCATGATGGTACGGAGGTAATTGTGGGTGGGAGGGAGTTCCATAATTTGGCTAAGGTGCAAGAGAATAGTGCTTCACCAGCAGTGTTATTGGCTTTAGTGATCTGCAAGTGATTTTTGTTGCTGGATCTTAGTGGTCTGGTGGTGCGATAGGGTTGGAGTAGATTTTGGAGGGATGGGACATTTAGTGGATGGTTTACTAGTTTGTGGGTGAGTGAGAGTTGATACCATTGAAGGAGGTGAGGGAGTTCAAGCCAGCCCAGTTCAGCAAGTGAGAGACAGTGGTGACTACGGTAGGATGTCCCTGTGGTGAATTTGGCGATTTTGTTGTAGCAGGTCTCTAGCTTGTTTAGATCGCATTGCCTTAGGTAGGTATATATTGGAGAGGCATAAAGTAGGGTGGAGATAAGGTGGAGAACAAAGGTGTGAGCAGGCAGTTCTTTTGTACTGCTGTTAATGAGCCAAAGCAATGACAAGTTTGTGTTTATGAAACAATCAGAATTGACCAAGGGCTGCTCTGAAACTGTAAGTCATTTCTTAACAATTTCTCAGGTGGAAAAACTTGTATCAGTAGGCTACTGTGTTAACAAACACAGTATTGATCAGTTATGGATACTATTTCCTAACAAAAGGGAATAAGAGACAAAGTGGAAGATGAGTGTGTGTGTGTGTGGGGGGGGGGGGAGTGGGGACTGCTTACAAGCCAAAGCAGAGTGCTCTCCAGGAGAAAAAATTATATTGGCTCAAACAGGCAGACACATACTCAAAGTTAACTTTAGCTGTTTGCAGACAGTTCAGACCCGGACTGCGCTTTTCTTATAAGAATGATAAAGGTAGTACCGCATCCAATGCTGAAGAGGAAATAAAAAAAAATTGCAACAGAATTTGTTAAACATCTCATAAAGTATTTTAAACATTGGTTTGTATTCTGCGTGTGTCATGCCTTATGATGTTGCTACTACTGCAACTAATTACAAAGTGTTTGTTGAGCTGATTTGCCTGTATTGCAATTATTTGTAATTTCCTACAAAACTTTTCCCTTTCTGGGTCAAAAATGAAAATAGGTTATGTCAAGCTGGAATTTCATGTTTAACAAATTAAAACAAACAAGGCAAGAAATAGTTCTGAACTCTCATACTCTCATAGGCCAGACTCAACAAAACTCTACACTGATCCATGAGCAACTTGGGGTAATGCCACTTCACTTAACTAAATAACTTTGGTCTGTGACAGAAGACTTGGTAAAATCAATATGGCCACAATAAGGGCTGAAAATGCCACAAAGAAGGCTGTATATTTAAGAACTAAGTCAGGTAAGCAAGCATTCTGGAAAGAGTGAGAGACTACTAATATTTCTGAAATAACTTTTCCAAATCCTTGCCACAATAATGCCCTTAGAAATTATGAGTGCCCAAATGCTCACTCCTCACTTAATGATCACATTCAGTCAATACAGTACAAACTTACTTTCCATGAAAAGACAGTAGCTACACATATACAGGTAGCACGAAAAAAAGAAACACAGAAAGGTATCTATGGTAATCTTAAAGGTAAGTGCATTTGGGAAGCATCATCTCACACAGATTTTGTGCAGAAATACTGTTTTGCTTACTTACTCCTAAGTGATTGTCAGTTACGTGCTAACTCTCTTGTGTGCTCACACAATGTGTTTTCCCCAGTCCTATTACTATTTTACTGGGTATTCAAATCCGCTTGCTGTCAACTCTGCACATTTAGCATACTGGTGGGAGGGTGCCTAATCCGCTATTTTTAATATGGGAAATAATGAACACTCCCTTCGCATGTAAATCACTTCTGCTGTTTACTTTAGGAATAATAAGAAGTTCAAGACAACTGAGTCTTCTCCCACCCTAGACCGTACCCTCACTCTCAAGAAGGGCTATGCTAGTCCAGCCTCGGCTGAATGTATGAATACCCATCTAATTATCAGTGTCCCATTTGAAGGAAATAGTGTATCACACACACTATTTTATCAGTAGGAGGAGTATGTTCCAGAGGTGAGGGAGATGCTAAGTAATAAATTTCTTTCCACCTTGTTTTACCGGTCTGCTGAAGCTGGTTTCTGGTATTTTGTGGGACTGTTTTGATTTGTGAAGGTAGAAGATATCCTGGATTCCTGGGTACTTGAATGGCAACACATAGGTCTCCTATGAGCAGCCTATCAGCCATAGAAAAGAGGAACAGTGATTCTACTCTTTTTTCTGGTAGCTGTAGGATTTTAAGCCTGTGATCATCTTTATTAGGTGCCTCTGGTGTTCTTTAATAAATGAAAAAATTCTTGCCAGTGACCTAATGCTTGTACTCCCATTGCTTCACTCTAAAGTAAATATAAAAGCAGTGGGGTTGTCTAACTATACTATGTTTCCTTTTCCACCTAAGGAAAATATTGGGTATCATATCTACTTGAAGAGTAGAGAGCTAATACTTAACTGAAAATAAGTCCTCATCCCATCTCTGCCTACACTTAATAATGGCACTGAGGTAGACAATTCCATAATATCTGCATTCCCAGAGTGGGAATGGGACACCAGCATGTACTCATTGAGCAAGGGCTCTTATTCTAAGATAAAAGTGCAGACTAGCTGAAGTGCAGAATAGCTGAATGCTTAAATAACTAAATCATTTTAGAAACGATAAAGTGTGGATGTCAAAAATGTTAACCTTCATAAGACACAATCCTGATTTACTACTGACTAGTTCTCACAGTACAAGCTACCTACAAATGAACAGGTATCAGCACTCCTGTTGCATAGGTGCATCAAACATTTTTTTGCATTTGAACTAGCTGTACCCCTCAGAATGCTAAATAAAGAATGCATCTTGTAGTACTACATAAACAGTACATGTCAGCCCCACTCCACCCCACCCCACTCCTTTGTAATGTGCAATACTTGAGTCTAGGGTCACCACCCACCTTTGTATTATAAATGTGTTTTTTGTCTAAAGACTGCCTTCCTCTTCCTACATGACTTGCTAATAAATTTGCTCACCACATAGTGTCACCTTGCATTATTCATAATATATTATATTTGCATGATGAGTCTCTAAGGTCACTTCTCCCCATTCCAAATCCTACCGGTCATGGTGGTTTGGTCGTTTTTGCTTGTTAGTGTAGTGACATCACCAAGTGGAAGACATGCAAAAGTACATTAAGTATGCATCAATATCTTAATTACAGAAGGGTAGCAAAGAGACAATGAACTGAATATTAGTCATTAAATTAGAGGTTTAGTTTTGAGATTTTCTTCTAAAATATGTTTGCAGTTAGAAGGAAGACTTACTTGGTCATTAAGGAGAGGTGATTTGTGGAGTACTTTGTAGATGTCAAAATTACAAACAGTGACATTATTAAGTAGATGATTTTATATTAGTGTTTTTGACGGTGATGTAATTAGTAGCACTGGGACCTGACAGCAGGAAGTTCTCAGAATCCATTTTTGGAGTCTGTATGTCCTTCATGTGGTTTGTGTGGGTCTTTTCTGGGTACTCTGTTTTCTTCCAGTATCCCAAAGGGATGCAGTAGGTGAGCTGGTAACTCTAAATTTTCTGTAAACCTAAGTCTATTTTTAATATTATTTAAAAACATTGTGGTTTTGATGTCCTGTAATCTGACGTGGCATTTTTTTCTTTGTGTGTGTGTGTGTGTGTGTGTGTGTGTGTGTGTGTGTGTGTGTGTGTGTGTGTGTGTGTGTGTGTGTGTGTGTGTGCGTGTGTGTGTGTATGTGTGTGTGTGTGTGTGTGTGTGTGATGCTGAAGAAAATCCTGGTATTATAGTTATGTTCCCCTGCTTGCCTAGTAAATATGCAAGTCAGATGTGACTCAACATCATTTAATGGAGAGGTAATGTTTTACTTCATATAAAGGGAGATTCACCCTCTATTCTCATTCCTTGTAAATAAAGCAACTCAAATTTTGTGGCACCTTTACTTTGGTGGAGGTTATGCAACTTCAGTGAAGAAATAAGAAAGTTACTGAGAGTAGATGGGTGTAGCTGTATAAGAAGGAGGAGAGGAATGTGTATGTGGGGAAGGGGGCTCATTGCTAGTTAATAGACTGGCACAGTTCCCAACACGGAGGAGGTGCCAGTGGTGGCACTTGCCCACTGCTAAATGTTTGTTAGTTTTACTCTGCTTTTTAGATGTTTTCCCTGTTCCTGTTTTTTCATAGTGCTATTGGTGTGTACACATTAGGGATTGTGGTTTTGGATATGCTGAATCAATATTATACATTTCTGTTTTATTAACCTGTATTCATCTCTGCTTCTTATTATTAATAATAACAAGGTTAAACAGCAAAGGGGAGTGGTGTGAAAGTCCTCTCCTCAAGGTCTAGTGACCTAAATGTTATAACAGTAAATATGATGTGGTGTGGGGAGTAAAGCCCCACACAAAAAGTGTGTTTCAAGGCATGTTGGTATGTTAATTACAGTGATGTTTAGTTCATTCAAATTGCATTCAAGAACTTGCAAGGAACCCTTAAAACATATGGATAACACAATAAAATAAAACAATTGTCAGTGCCACATCTGGTTTGCATTTCACACAATGGCATTTAATATACTGTTTTCATAAAAATCTGCAGGGTGCAAAATAATACTGTAGCCTGGGGGAAATGGCAGGTGTCTTCATGAAGTGCATTGAAGAATCCCATATACAATAATATCATAGATTAAAAATTAAAACCAGAAAAATATCAAAATGTCACTTTTGAAATTAAATGTGTGCTCATAACTTTGGTATCCTTCATTAAATTGTGCTATGATTCTTTTACAGATTTTTCTTATTATCCTACATTGTAAACAAATATTTAAGTTTTAGTTGGAAAATGATTTTGTACAGTAAACTCAAACATCAACACGAAAAAACCTGATCTGAAAAAAATACAGGTATCACATATATATCACAAACAATTTAATACATTGTAAGTTTCTTATTCAGATATTAATAGTGTTGCTGTACTTACAAAATTACATGTGGAGTTTTAATACTGGCACTTTTCTCTGTATCGGCATCAAATGCCAATATTTTGTTTTGAATAAAATGATGACTTTTTCAGATCTTGGTCAAAATTTGGTCTGACACAAAATTTTTAACTGAATTTTGCCTGCAGTCCTACTTGCTATTTATCTTCATCATCCACTCTGACATCACCTCTGGGTCTCCTGCACTCCACTTAACACTAACAGGAGGGCCTGCAGTCCACCCAGAAATTAACCCAGCAGTGATTCACCTTCTTTAGAGACCAGTGTCTTCGAAAATGACAGCTGAGCACTAAGTAAGTCTACAAACAGGCAGCCACTGACACTTTCCTCTGAAACCCCTTTTCCCAGTTTTGTACATGGGATTGGGGTGACACTTCAACAGAGTGACAGACATCTAAGGCTAAGGTTCACACCACTGAGTGGCTAGTCTTGTTGCACCTGTTTTTTTCATCTAAACACTCACACGTACACTCACACCTATGGCCAATTTAGAGTGTCCAATCCACCTACTGCATGTCTTTGGAATGTGGGAGAAAACCCATTTAAACACAGGGCGGACAAGCTGACTCCATACAAAAGACACCCCAGCCAGGAATCAAACTGGAGAACCTCTTGCTGGGAGGCAAACCTGTCATCCTTACTTGAAATGCCAAAGGAAATTCTTTAAAAATTAAACTGTCCATTGAAGCTCTTAGTGTTCACCTTAATTCAGCCATAAAATTGGAAGATATAGTCTCTCGTTTGAAGATGGTCATCAGTCATAGAAGGTAAGCCAATAAGGAAAGGATAGGCATGCCCCAAGAAGACAGAGTTTTGCATTCCTTAGTGATTGCATTTTGTTTTGACAATAACTGGATCTGTTGTCTGTCACCAAATCTCATTAGCTCCACTACAGGTTAGGTTAGTTTTAGTGCACTTTAAATGTAGTCACTGATCGGCAAATGCAGGTTTGACCATGTTTAGTTTGTATTTTAACAAACCATATAGTAGTAGTAAGTAAAAGGTCCATTACTTAACAAATGTGTAAGTACAAACAATTATATATACAACAGCACCACCAATAACATATCTTAACTACATACGGCATAAATAACATTTTTTTTTTCATTTTTTATGCCTCTCCTCTCCTCTCTTGTATTGTTCATCATCAGCCTGATGACCAGCTGGACCATTAATTCCTGCTCTGGGGCATGAGCCTCAACCAGGCCTTCATGTCCTCCATGATATGAGAGTCCATCATGAAAATCTGCCATGCAGATGTAAGGGGTTCCACTCTCCAGCCCCATGGAGAGCCTATCTCCCTCACACCAACTAAGTTGCCAGTCATTATGATGGGGGGGGGGGGCATGAGCTTCCCCATGTAACTCCTTCCCAACCTACACTGCTAGACAGAGCCAGCATTTCCTCTGGCATGGGCTACACCACCCACAGCAGCCACTAGATGTCACCCAAGTTGTGAGCCAAGTTGCCTCCCTTCCCCATAAGATAGGCAAGTTGTTTGCCACTCCATTTCCACCTACCCACTCATTTCTCATTGAACATGGGTCTTCTGGATCACAGTAAGATCTTTAGTCCTCTGCACCACATGAGGAGGCAGCATAAATAACATCTTTTCTATAACTTACAGAAAAGTCATACTATCTTTGATCAGAGGATTATACAAAACCCAGTGATAATTCAAAACACTTGTACTTTCGTTCAGACATAGTGTGACAAAAGGCCTTTTATTTGCATGACCGAATATTTGAGCTTTAAAGCTTCATACTTAGCAACATTCAAAGTTCCAAAAACATTGCTTCTGTGACAGGTGGCATCCTGATCTCTATGAGAAAGTATTATGTCTTCTGGTGTCTCTATGAATACTGAAAACATTAATGCTTAAATGGGATGGGATGGGACAAACCATAAAAAGGATAGTTGTGCAGGATAATTTTGGGACTCTGGTCCAAAATCTTTTTTTTTTTCAGTCCTGTTGATGCAGTACATTATTTGCTACATGTAATAACAGCACTCTAATTTAAGAAATAGATTTAATGTCCGTGATGCTGATCAGTGCTGAGTACTTCACAGTAAACATTCTCTACTTCCCTTCCAGGAAATGATAGCAATGGCACCCTTTTCTGTGAGATAGTCAGCTCAATAACACGAGGACCTACAGTACCTGCTGAAATAGTTGCCTCAGTGTAGCCACAGGTGAAATGAAACCTGAACTAATTAATGACATCCTTTTCTGCAGTATTGCATGCTGAGTAACACAGGCAGAGTGGATATGGAACTGGCTGACACCAGACTGGCTACAGCACTGTTCTTTGAACAGCCACAAGCAGATGTGCAGCCAAACCAGGCTTAACCAGTGACAGAAAAGTGAGCAATAGTTGATGATGCCCATCATGTCTACTAAGAATTTACAAGTTAATTCACTGGCCTAAGTAAATGCCTATTTCTGACCATAATCTAGTTATAGAAATTAAAGCACATTCATGGGGAAACAACAGTGTGAATACAGACACACAAGATATAAATTGAAATGCAAAGTTCTTACACACTCACCAATTATCTGGAATGTAGGATAAAGGTAATAAACTGTAGTATTACATAAGGTCAAAACAGCTAACACATTATATCTACTTATACTGCAGTCTTGGATTATTAAATATTACTATAATTTGCGACAGATTAAAACCACAGAAGCCAAACTCCTTACGGTTATAGCTAAGGAGTTCCATGTCTTGAGTGCACATGGAGTAAAGTTTTCTAATGTGAAAAGGAGAGCTTCTAGGGTTAAGTGGCAGTAGGAAGAGCACAGTACTGTTTGGTTACTCTTTAGTTTTAGTTTAGTGGCAACAAATGGGAAACCTTCAAATATCCTAATTTGTTAGTTAGCATCCTAAGTATTTTTTTTAAAGGATAATGGGGAAATGGCCTTGCAAAGGAGGCAAGGTTCTCTTTTAAATTAATCTGCAGTGAGTGTGGACACTGCTCTCATCACTCTTTGATAATCTCAACTTGTTACATGAGGAAGCAGTTAACTGTAGAGTACATATTCATGTGTTGAAAGAAATACATCTTTGTCAAGGGTCAGCCTTTCTTCCACAAGTACACAGACTGATTTAAAACATGCACTGAATAGTTTTTGTAAATCACTTTGCTATGTGATCTATGAATAGCTTTAAATGGACACCTGCACACATTGTAAATGGAGCCACCTATACTGAGTCAAAAGATATAACAAATCTCCTGGCTGATAAATTCAGCTCCAACTTTACTCCTCTCTCTCCCCTCAACCTTCCCTCAGGAAATATCATGAAATATAATTCCCCCTACTATCACTAAGGAATGGGTCCGTAATGCTCTCTCTAAGACCAAGAACACTGCATCAATGGGCCCAGACAATATCCCAGGATGCCTTCCAAATAGCATGAAACATGACCTATCAGGGCCTCTGGAATTACTATTTAACTGTAGCCTCCAAACAGGCTTCATGCCTCATGAATGGAGAAAGGCAACAGTCATCCCTCTGCACAAAGGTGGGCCATCTACAGACCCTGGAAATTGCAGACCCTTAAGTCTCACTAGTGTTATAAGTGAAGCCATGGAAAGAATTATCATGGAGATGATCAACAGAGATATAGTAAACCTCCAGACACTGGACCTAACTCAGTCTGGTTTTGTCAAGGGCAGATCATGCCTACTTAACCTGGTGGACTTCTTTGAGAAGATCACCAAAGCAATGGATGAGAGCAAAATTGTTCAGACTGCCTACCTTGACCTGACCAAGGTATTTGACACAATATCCCATTCGGGCATTGTTGACAAACTTAAGAGGTTAGGTACAAACCCATACGTCACCTGGTGAATAGCCAAATGGCTCACAGGCAGGATCCAGGAAGTTAGAACTGGGGAGTCCACCTCTACAAAGAGGCCAGTCACAAGTGGAGTCCCTCAGGTATCAGTCCTTGGACCACTCCTTTTTGGCATTTACATCTCAGAAGTCAAGGCCAATGTCAGTGGTCTCTGGCTGATTAAATTTGCAGATAACTGCAAATTAGAAGCTGTCATTGAATTTCACACTGACACAAATGTTCTCTAGGAGGGGCTGACACAGACAAACAACTGGTGTCAGAGACATGGACTGAAACTAAATGCCAAAAAATGCATCCATCTCTGGTAACTATCATACTAACAACATGCTCCTTAGAGTTTACCCAGTAGTCAGGGACTTAGGGACACACATAGATAATAATCTAGCATTTGATCATCATGTGTCTACAGTGGTGAGGAAATCATTCTATGTTGCACAACTTATAAACAAAGGTATGGCATATAAATCCAAGGAAATCATTGTTCCACTGTATTTGGCATTCAACGGACCTATCATTGAGTACAATGCCCCCTTTGGTATGTACCTAACCAGGCATATCCAACAAATGGAATGTCCACAGAGGTTCCTCACTAAAAGAATACAGGGCGTAAGTAATATGTCCTATGGAGACCACCTCAAGGCTCTATCCCTGTATTCCGCCTCTTACAGGCTTTTGAGGGGAGATCTATGCCTGGCATGCAGGGCATTGTCAGACCCCACTCTGATGGACCTCCTGCATATCCACAAAACAAACAGTACCAGAATTACCCCAATTTAATCCCAACCCCCCCCCATGCCACATGCTCCAGAGATCACAATGTCATTACTACAATTAACAGAACATGCTGGAGGGACAGGTTTGTCTCTCAAAGACTGTCTGTACTCTGGAATAAGCTTCCCAGTCATGTCAAGCAGCGCACCTCACTGGCCCTCTTTAGGAGAAATCATGATGAGTGGATGGGTAACAGAAAGTACACCGCAGGGATCACTCCAGTTGCCCTACTGGATAGGGGCTCTGTGAACTAACATCAGGTGGCACAGTGCCTAGGTAATTTTTTTGGGCTAGGCTTGCAAAGGCTCCAGAGCCAATAGCCTAGTATACATCTATGAACCTATGAACCCGTTCTAAAGACCTAAACCTTGCCTGTGATATAAATAGGACCTGCTGGAGAGATAGGTATGTATCCCAGAGACTACTCCATCTATGGAACAGGCTCCCCATCCATGTGAAGCAGAGCTCCTCCCTAACCCAATTCAAGTGGAACTTGGACAATTGGATGGGAAATTGAAAATCTAGCATTGGTTTGGCACCTATGTCTCTAATGCAAACAGGTAACCTGTAAATGGTTCATCTTCCAGGCCCATGCTTATACTTATCAAGGGTATCAGAACTTGTCAGAGATTTGGGATACATGGCTAGGCTTAAAAATTTCATTGTGGTTGTTGGCCTAGTAAACACATATGAACCTATGAACTGATAATGAATAAATAAATAAATTCTTACGGATACAGGTTCTCTGATCATCACTGAGTTTCTCTCCAGTTTCACAAGCACAGTAGAATGAGCCTAGGAGGTTGACACAGGTGTCACTGCAGCCACCATTGTCACTTGAACACTCATCTACATCTGCAAAAGGAAAAACAGAACAAGGTCAGTATAAGTTACTGTTGTCAGAAACTCACCTAAATAGGATGGTAGCTTCCTTCTAAATTTATCACAATCAGATATATACCATCTCCTTCAGTATACATGCATGATATTTCAAAATATGATACATGCCCTTCTCTTTCAGGTACACTATGTGATGTCAAGCCCTTTATGTGATGTATTTCTATGCTATTCTTGCCAACACATAGTGGTATCCACCCCCCTCACAAGCAAGCAATACTGCTTTCTGGTGGCTGGCAATATCCTGATTTGCCTCCAAAACAACTACCTTGCTTTCTACAATCATCCGCACAGCAGATTGAGATGCTATCATCAGACAATCAATATTTTAGTTAAGAAGTAAAAAAATAAAAGCTTCTATTCCCAGTGGGAAGATTTTAGCTGCAATAATGAAATAAAAAAAAACAGTGCCTCTAGACATGGATATGCTGAAAGAACAACTACAGTCTACTGAATACACATTAGTGTGGCAACTAACCCACTCACTGCTACCCTCTCCCATCTGTTTGCATTATCCTTGAACCCCACACATGCTGATGAACTATGCCACATTCCTTCCTCCAACAAGGTATGCCTTGGCTCTGACACCTTCTCTATGAAATACTGACTGAGATTCACAGACAGGTTATATACTGGCAGCATGTATTTGCTCAGGAACTGGCAATGCACAGCCTAGTAGGATTTCAAAGCCATGCATCTGCTGCAGTAGATATGAAAAGGACCACATATAGATATGCAAATGAAACTAGGTAGGGAAATGAGGTCCAAGTGATACACAAATGTGTGTTAGGTGAAAACAGATGGTATTCATAGTTGTATGTAAGGGAAATAGTGTACCACAATGACAATAAAAAGACAGCATGGGTCTGTAGGTTGGTATAATGGTTAAGGTGTTTACCTCACAGTCACAAGGTACAGGATTTGATTCTTACTTTTGAAAGGGAAATTTGATAAACTTAAAATAGGCCACAAGGGCAGCTAGTCTTGTGTTTAACTATAAACCTATATAACAGTTATAGTGAGGAAAAAAATCACAGGAGTAGCAGCATCAGTCATACTGCAGCTACTTTAGTTATTAGCATTGCCTCTTCCATCAGGTAAGCACAAAATGCCATCCTTTCACCAAAGTAAACAGTACGACCAGAGGCTGATGTGCCGCATACTCTCAGAACAGGAGTGATACAATGATTTTAAAGTGGATCAGGACATCACATGGACTTTATTATTTTACTTACTTTACATTTGTTTTGCCAGGAAAGTCTGACAAACCCATTTCAGCAGAGGCCCAGGTAGAAATTCTCCACATCCAAGAAAAAAATAATATATGACAATCAAAAATAGACAGTCAAAAATGCCAGACAATCAACAAATAACAATAACAAAATAAAGGAACCACCAAAAATGCAGATAATGTGAATTAATACAGCATTTTAGTAGGGCATGTAAGAAAAGTTCTCCCTGGGCTTCTGCTGAAAATGGGCTCTCTCCCAGTCGGAATTTCCCAGTAAGCAAATGTTAAAAAATAAAATAAAAAAGGGAAGTACTGACAGTAGTGTAAAGCTCTAAAAAAATGTGATTAAGCTGTTAAAAAATCCAGACAGACAATATTAACTTCTGAGTACATGACCATTATGGATAAAATGTTAAATACAGAGTTGGGTGGGTAAGAGAGAGAGAGAAAACAACAATTGTGATTGCAGAAGTGGTATAACAACATGCTAGATATGAAATGAAAAGATGGAAAGGTGCAGTTAAGAGGAGACAAAATCTGAATAAAAAACTAGTAAAGCACAGATCGCAGAGTAACATTTACATGAAAGAATGCAATATACAGGTTGCAGAGAGAGGCCTGAAGAACAGGGTGAAGCTGAAGTTTATGAAGAAATGAAGAAGTTGACCAATCAGTTTATGAAGAAATTGACTAATCAAACAAGAAAAAATATTGAGGACAGAAGAGATAGCAGTTAATAGGTAGCATGAGCAAAGAAGAAATTAAATTAATTGGAAAATACTAAATAGGAGACAATGTTTATTATTCATGATATATGCAAGAACATATCCAGGAATTATTGATGAGTTATTTGACTGTGGCTTTGAACATTTGCTGATTTTCTAAGTGTTAGATGAGAAGGTGGAGGACGTTCCAGTCCTTGGCTATGTATCTGGAATAAAGAGAAATGCCAGCTAAATTGCTAGATTTTTTTTATCAGGAGTAGATGCTTGTCAGAAGAGTGGACTGATCTGTGAGTCTATCATGATATATCTGAATGGCATGGTTTTGGGTGACTTTAACTAGCCATTCATTGACTGTGTAAATTTCTTGTGCTCAAACTCAGTTGCCTAAAGGTTCCTTTGACTTTGTTAACTCCAATGTCCTGGATGAGCTCGCTGACACCCCCATAAGGGGTGTCAACATCCTGCATCTCGTACTTACCAACATGGGTACCACTATAGCACTCCCATTGTGAGGTCTTCCCTGAGGAGATCTGACCACAAATCAGTCTCATTCGAAGTAACTATCACACCTGACCTCACCCTCCAGCAGCAACTAAACTAAAAAACTTCTCCAGAGCAGATCATAACCTCTTACAGGATGGCATTAATAGCTTCACTGCATCCCCCGCCGATGGAACTGGCAACTATGCCAAGTTCTACACCAATGCTTTATACAAGCAACTGTACAACTGCACTGACTCAGCTGTACCTGATAGGACCAAAACAAGCTCCTCAAGGAAGAACAAACCTGCCTGGTGACAACTGCCATTAACAGACTGTACAATAAGAGGAAGAAATTGCTGTCTAACAGTAAAAGGGAGTGAGCTCTAAACTGGAAACACTCCCTCCTCAGCTTAAACAAGCAAATAACACTTCTTGTGAAGTTCTCCTATGCAAACTATGAATCCAAATTAGCTTCCTCAACTAAGGACAACCATAAGGCGTTATTTAGTTACATCCATAACCTAAAAGGAAGGGCCCAGATTTTTGCCGAATTGGTAGTTAATGATATCACATATATTGAGCCTGTGGACATATCTAACCTGTTGGCCAACAAGTTCTATGAAAACATTACTCCCCTGTCCCCACCACACATACCCCATGACATCCCTACCACCTGTCCCCTACCTTGTATCTCTAAAGAGCATGTTGTAAACACCATCTCTAAGGCCAAAAACACAGTATCTATGGGACCTGATAACATCCCAGGCTGCATCCTACATGGGCTCCTACAAGAATTAGCAACACCATTGGGTACTCTTTTCAATCAAAGTCTAAGCACCAGCTTCATCCCAGCTGAATGGGAAACGGCCACCATTATTCCCATGCACAAAGGTGGTGCTTCCACTAACCCTGGGAACTATAGATCTATTAGCCTGACTAGCCTTATCTGCAAGGCCGTGGGGCAAATCATCATGGACCTTATCAAAAAAGATATAGGAAACCTCCAAACACTAGGCCCTACTCAGTTTGTACTTGTAAAAGGGAGATCATGCCTGTTAAACCTGGTGGACTTCTTCAAAACAGTCACCAAGGCTGTGGATGAGGGGAAATCTGTGCATACAGCCTACCTAGACTTAGCCAAGGATTTTGACACTATCCCCCACTCAGGCATCATTGAAAAACTCACTGAGCTAGGTACCAACCCTTATGTCATTAGATGGGTCACTAACTTGCTCACTGATAGAACATATATAGTCAAAATAGGGGAATCCACCTCTTACTGCAGACCTGTAACCAGTGGTGTTCCACAGAGATCAGTCCTGGGACCTCTCCTGTTTGGAATCTATTTCTCCAAAGTACAGGCAAAAACTACAGGTCTGTGGCTGACAAAGTTTGCTGATGACTGCAAACTGGGAGCGGTCATAGAATCTCTAAATGATGTCAACAGCCTACAAACAAATGACTGGTGCTAAAGTCATGGTCTTAAACTCAATGCAAAACAAATGTATTATCATCCCTTTTGGTAAGAGTGATGTTCTTGCTAACTACCACATCAATAGCAACACCCTAAGTACGCACTCTGTGGTAAGAGACCTAGGCACACACTTACCGTTACTCTGAACTGATGATACCAAGTATTTAAACTCATCCACCTTTGCCAACTCTACTCCTTGCATTTTCACCATTCCTCTGTCCTCCCTTTCATTCACACACATATATTCTGTTTTAGTCCTGCTGACCTTCATTTCTCTCCTGTCTAGAGCATATATCCACCTCTCCAGGGTCTCCTCAACCTGTTTCCTACTCTCACTACAAATCACAATGTCATCCACAAACATCATAATCCACTGGGACTCCTGTCTGATCTCGTCTGTCAACTTGTCCATCATCACTGTAAATAAGGACTCAGGGCTGACCATTGATGTAATCCCACCTACACCTTGAAAGCATCCGTCAATCCTTCTGCAGACCTCACCACTGTCACACTGCCCTCGTACATATCTTGTACCACTCTTGCATATTTCTCTGCCACTACTGACTTCCTCATACAATACCACAACTCCTCTCTAGACACCCTGTCATATGCTTTCTCTTAGTCCACAAAGACACAATGTAAGTCCTTCTGAGCTTCTCTATACTTCTCCATCAACACCCTCAGAGCAAACATTGCATCTGTATTGCTCTTTCCTGGCACAAAACCATACTGTTGCTCACTAATCATCACCTCCATTCTTAACTTAGCTTCCACTACTCTTTCCCATAACTTCATGCTGTGGCTTATCAGTTTTATCCCTCTGTAGTTACTACAGCTCTGCACATCACCCTTATTCTTAAAAGTTGGTACCAATACACTTCTTATCCACTCCTCAGGCATCCTCTCACCTTCCAAGATTTCATAAACAATCAGGTTAAAAACCCCACTGCCATCTCTTCTAAACACCTCCATGCTTCCACAGGTATGTCATCTGCTCCAACAGCCTTTCCATTCTTCATCCTCTTCATAGCTGCCCTTACTTCCTCCTTGCTAATCCATTGCACTTCCTGATTCACTATCCCCATATCATCAAACCTTCTCTCTCTCTCTCTCTCTCTCTCTCTCATTCTCTTCATTCATCAACCCTTCAAAGTACTCTTTCCATCTGCTCAACACACTCTCCTTGCTTGTGAGTATGTTTCCCTCATTATCCTTTACCACCCTAACCTACAGCATACTTTCCCAGCTCAGTCCCTCTGTCTAGCCAATTGGTACAGGTCCTTTTCTCCCTCCTTACTATTTCTCATTTTCTTTTTTAGCTTCTTAATATTTATTTCTTCATAACTAACCCCAACTTCATTTTTCACAACCATAATCTAATTTTATTTAATATATCTGCTAAAATCATGCTAAAATCAGTTTCCCATTAAACAAAATTTCATTCAGTCTTTCATTTGAAATAACCCATAGCACATAAGATAAAATTTTTTCTATCCTTTTTACATATTCTTTGTTCTTGTTTTTTAAAAACTACAAGACAAACCTAGCCAAGCTAGAGTTTTCACTGTGTGATATCTTAAACTTCCTGTAATAGAAGCCCACGACATATATGCAAATGACACCTTAAGGACATCAAGTGTTTCAGCTATATGGCTTCTGAATATCTAGGACCTTTTACTTTTTCTTTTTAAGTCTTTGTGTTTAAATCCAGACCAATAAATCCAAACCCACAAGCTGTGGACATGCATGTTTCAGCCTTCTTATGACCTTGTCAGCACAGCATAAGTGGACTGTTTGATTATACTTCAGAAACACAAGGTCTTTACATCCAGCTGATGTCCATAACCATTAAGGTGTCTGCATAATATCCCCAACATCCAAAACCAAAAAGTAAAAAGGTCACACAGACAAACCAATTAGTAAAAACTACAAGATAAACTAGCCAAGCTGGAGTTTTCACTGTGTGATACCTTAAACCTCCGGTAATTGAGGCCATGAGATAATCATATTCATCTCTATCTTATGTATGTATATCCTTAATATTCTCAAAAAATTTCTTCACATAACCTTTTACATAATTTCAACACTCTTACATTTCAAGAAAACCACCTGGAAGTAATAATTAAAGGCTACCTGTTTTCCTTAGCCTTAATATGTTTACTGATATCTGCAAACAGGGTTGCCAGATTTCTGATGGGCCAGGTAGGGACAAAAAAAAAGGTATTTCACACTAAGTGAAGACCAAAAAAATGTCTTTAATGCAGAACATCGCAGTTCCACATTAAACACAACTACCTCAGTGTTTGGCGATTTTTTGATTGGCCCATATGCCAGTATATGAGCCACTCAAAATAATCGCACAGCGGACCCTCTTCTGTTCAATGCAGAACATCAGGCAGTTCTGCATTAAACAGAAGTAGCTCCTTTTTGTGATATGGGCCAATCAAAAAAAAAAAAACTAAGTGGAGGTTGTTTCGTCAGGATTTTAACTGGCAGTGTGGGACTCAGGATCGGGCTGCTGATTCCAGGACAGTGCCTCTCAAATAGTGATATCTGGCAACCCTGTCTGCAACATGGGAGAACTGTTAAGAGCCCAGCAAGTCAAATGTAGTGGTTACAAAATTATTTTGGATTCTTGCAAGCAGCCATAAATAAATTACAGCCTTTAAAATGCAGCCTGTGCAAAAAAAAACACACACACACACAAAAAGAAGCAGTGCTCTGCAAACTCTAATTGTCAGACAATAACTACATGATGTCTGTGACTCCTGATATTTCTCTTGTACATCTGGGCCCACATCAAAGTATAGCTAGGGACAGATTGTTTTTCAGTTTCTCAGCACTTTTGCATACCATTTTATATGGTGTATTAAAAGAAATTTGTGGTTCTACTTACCATCACACCCACAACCATCCAGACTCCTCCTGTATCCCGCAAAGCAAGCACACTCATACCCTCCAGGACTGTTGGTACAGTCCTGCACACAGCATGATTCCCCAGTAATGCATTCATCAACATCTGCAGGAAAGAAAGAAAGAGCACATTTCTGTCACTATTATAATCCAATGCACATGAACTACATACTTGTTTTAAAATTAAGTTAGTAATGTAGGATCCCATTGTAATTCATGTTATATATTTATGCTCTGCTAATCAAGTTTTCCAGCACCCAACCAGGTATGACAGACTTTCATTGACCACCAATAGAAAAAAGGTCTGAAGCACATAAAATTCTTACAAGAATCATTTAAATGAAATCAGTAAACAGTATAAGACAATAAAGTACAATAAGACAAAAGAATAATAAGCCATATACAACAAGGAATAACAAAACAGCATACAATGATAAGGACGAATAATTTAACATAAGCCTGGATTTCTACTTTATTCATTTGTTAATAGGGTAAACCCACTAGCCTCTTTTCAAGGGACTCGGGAACACTTTCTTGTATTACTTTTTATTAATTATATTTATTTATTTATTGAATTTGTTAACCAGGGTAGAACCCTGATCACAATAAACCAATTTCTGTTTCAGCTTAGATAAAAGCAACAGAAATGCAGGCAAAACTATGACAGTACAGTAGGAATAATATACAAGCAACTAAAATGTCCTATGTGGGTCATTCAAGTTAAAGAATTAGTAATAGACAGCCATCATGTGTTGTATAGTACATCATGCTCAGAGTGCAAATTAGCAAGTCAAAGCTTGTTCTCAAACATAAACCAGCCCTGCAGCATCAAAGCAGAAGAGTACTGTATCCTAGTGGCAATAGGTAGAAAACTGAGATACACAATCATAGGAAGATTTCAGTTAGCAAAAAAAAGATTAGTTGTTTATATGTGAGTACAAGAATGAGATGCTTGGGGACAGACTGCCCATCCAGTGTCTTTGCTATTATGAACAAGATACCAGATACTGTCCTAGGATGTGGCTGATCATTCTGACAACAATGTAGACCTGATCAATGCCACGTTCTTTCTCAGGGGTATTTTAGAAAGTTGGCTACTTCAATTTTATTTCTGTAATAGGCGCACACAGAATTGCCATTGCTGTGCTTGTTGCTACAGAAAAGAAAACAATCTGTGTTTTGGAGCCAACACATCTGATGGTGTAGAGGGACAGGACTCTCACTGTGTCCCAG
>NC_056729.1:1508824555-1508894805 GCF_019279795.1 Protopterus annectens | reverse complement strand
TTGAAGTTCATAGTGTTTGATTAATAAATTTAAAAATTCAACCCCTTGATGGTCAAATAATGTTACCAACTCTTGTTGGAATGGCGAATTCTTAATTAAACCCATAGGGTAACACCACTGACGTAGTCCTTTAGGGATAACCTTTCTTACAATACATTCTTTGAAGTATGAAACTTCAAGCTGTAATTTACGATATTTGAATAACTTCTGGTCAAATATATTAAGATTTGCGGTTATGGAAGTTATACTATTAGCTCCTTGTTGTGTGTTATTTGATGTATTATTGTTAAAGAAAGAAGGCACTTGTAAATATTCAGCCATTATTGGAATTGAACAATCACTTACCAGCTGTTGTGCTAGTCCAACATTACCCAAGCCAGCATTATTAGAATGCGAGGGACTAGTATGTTGAGCTAGTTTTTTGATTTGTTTGGTTGATATACATATGAAGTTTGTTCCACAGGAGAAAGCTATGAATCTATCATGCCAATGTGTTTTTTATCCATTGATGAAGGTTTATTTCCTCAGTCTGGGTATTTGAGCTACCATTTGTTATGTAAAGAAACAGGACCTCATAGAGTGTTGAATCTTTCATGACTTGAAAAGCTAGACAAAGATCTCCATGGAGGAGTGCCTAGGAGACTGAATAAATAGAAAGGGTTACCAGTATGTCCTAATAACTATGTTTTTTTTTGGCCACTGATCTTTTTAGACATCTTTCAGGTTGAGTGATATGTTTAAACAAACACCTGCCAAAAGGTTCATTACATTCAAAAATGGGTCTGATGAGATACAAAATAAAGGAGAACTAGACTTATATGGATATGATGGAAATTCCTTTGGAAATTAGTTGAAAAAGAAGGCTTTTCAAATTACTCTAGAGATACGAAGACCAAATGACAAGGTATTATCAACAAAAGTGCCCAGATCCCGTATGACAGTGTCACATTGCAGAGGTATTTCACATATATGGTAAGTAAAATGTTTTGTTTAGCAAAATGGGCTATGGTACATTTTTTCAATTTAATTTGCACTAATTGTTAACATGCTCTAACCCATGCCAGAGCAATTGTGAGTCAGTGGAAGATCAAACAAGGAAACAATTTGCAGTCATCTACAAACTTACATAGTCCTAGGCTAGTAGAGTTGGCCTGAATGTCTAAGAAATAGCCACTCAAGACTGAGCCCTGTGATATACCACTGGGAACATTTTTGCTTTCAAAAGTAGTAACTGCAACTCTAACCACAAGGGTTCTGTCAGACAACCAGTCAGTTGTCTACCGTACAACATAAAGATTTATATTCAGATTTAAAATTGTGTTAATAATGCCTGCATGCGGAATAGTTTTAAAGGTATTGGCCATATCCGTATATGCTGTAGCTACTGCATAACCACTATCTGCTGTTTCAATTTCATTTTTGTAGGAATTAATGAGGTTAAAGAGGCAGGATCTGCCTATGAAAAAACTGAACTGGTGAGGGCGCAGGGCTAAGAGATTTTCAGTTCAAACACAAAACTATGGCAAGTATGCAAGCTCAACACCTGTAACCAAAAATAACTGCACAGATAAAGAGCAATACCGCAGGAAACCAGGAGACATAAATGGTAAAACTTGGATAGATTATTATGAAATCCACAGATAAACTGACAATACAGGTTAAGCGCGTTCTTCATCTTCCTTTTCAATGTGCAAATTAATGAGGTCTGAGGTAACAAGGTCTGGGGTCCATGCAGGATCACCCTTGCATAATTGCATTAAAATGTTTTTTTAGGCTCCAGGAATGTAACCAATGGAGAAGATTAGATGAATAATGTTAAGTAGGGGTTCAGTTAGGCCATCACATATTTGGCACTGATAATCAGGCAATCTTGTATATTATCAGGATCCATGGATGAGGTGTTTTTAGCTTTTGAGTTAGCTGAAAAAACTTGATCCATAGCAAAAAATAAAATAACCAATAAATATAAAACCATTATACAAAATAAAAACAAAGATAATATTATTACACAATGCAATTTAATTTATTAACAGTTAGCTGACTTGAAGTTTCCTGTATGTTTTGAGACAAAGGTGCTAACTGTGAATAAATTATTTTGCATATTCCAGCAAAGACACCCTTTGTTTTTTACAGATCATCAGTTTGGCCATCTTGTCTGGTGTTTTGTTATTAGTTTCTTATTTCAATCCAACTTTTTATCTGATATAGCTAACACCATTAAATAAAGAAAGTGACTACTGACTATAGCCCTGGAGAATCAGATTAAGGTAGTGTGCCATGGTACCAGAAGAGTCAAATTAGGGGAAAAGAACAGTGCTGAGAGAGTCAGCAATAAGGGACATCAGTGAGTAAAGGCCAGATGGCACAGCCCGACTACCCCAGTGCACTGGACCCTCAGGAGATATCATGCTTGCCAAACAGGTTGAAAAACTGTAGTTGGTGAAGAAACAAAGCATATGGAGCAATGCTCTCACATAGCACTGACCCATAAGGACTTGCATTATGTATGATCATCAAGGGCAGATGAAACAGGACAAAACCATAATAATAGGTTACTGCAAATGACAGCCCACTTTTATCTGACTCTAATGAAAGGATCATTGGCATGACAGAGTTGGGCAGGTGATCAGGCACTAAAGGAAAAAGAAAAATTACTGTGCTGTTGGGATGGCTATTGATACAACCAAATTAGGTGATAGGCAAACTCAAGTGCTTCAAGCATAATGCTCCATCAGTCATTAGCATTAAAACCTAACACTGACACCACAAAGGATTAATTCTGCAGGAAATGATTAGATCATTCTGCTCAGCTATGATATCATATGGTATTATTATGACATATATAAGCCTTTAAATGTAGTACTATTTCACACAACATGTGCAGTAGACTGACAGAAAGAAATATAACAGAAACGGTTGATAATTTTTTTGGAAGCTTATATACAGTAGAATATGAATGCAGTGATGCTGTTGTGAATAATTTATGGTACTGTAATAGGATATGTTTTGTTGCTTTACAAGTACTAATGGAGTTTTCTTCTTCCTGCACTTCCCAAAATACTCCAGAATATCTGATTTTTTTTTATTTTGATAATTTGGCTCTGTAAATATAATTTCTTGTTTCCTTATTGAATATGACAAGTGTAGCTTAAGTGATTTATTTCCAGCCATGCAGTAAGTAACCAAACATAGTTTATGGAAATCAAATAAACATCTGATGAGTACTCCATTTGCAACATGCAATTTCTCACATTTGGTAACATGATGGCCTCTTTATTTAATAGACAACAAATGTCTCCAAGCTCCAAAAAGAACATACTTGAAGCTTCAAATTACTAGGTAATCACACCATGATGCAGTTTTATTTGAAAAAATACATTTGTATGTACCTGAACATAAAAGACTTTCTAAATACTTTTCATCTAAAATATAAAATATAATCTTGTATCGTATCATGCAGTGAAGCACAGAGGTGCAACGTAACTACCTAAAACAACTATTATACTAGGCACCCATTTATGAAAACACAGGAATATTTAGGGACAATTATTTACTTAAATGCAGTATAATTTTCTCCAAGGTGGATGGTGACATGAAAGCAAGGCGGGTTTACTGGAACGGTGTCAGGATCTATCAGGGCAGGTTCAAATCTAAGTATAATTGCACTTTTTTAAAAATATTTAACAGCAAGGCACTGTTGCATGTGTTAAGTAGTTAGTCATATTCTTCACTCTACATGTCTGAAGCCTATCCACTATACCTCTTAACTCTACCAGGGGCCCAGTCAAGTTCCATGCTATTTACTGTATTAGCTTAGGTACAATATGAAAGAACAAAGTCCTTGCATGTCTCTGTTCTGCTCATCATGGCTACCTTACCCACAGCACAAGGTAAATTAGAAACCAAGTTTGCATACAGCACAGACCGGTACATGTTTGTTTTCTTTGTAAGTGTGGATAGGAAATATGCATCTAATTGGTTCACATGCTTTCCTCTACATTCTATGTACCCCTTCCTTTCTACATTTGAAGTTGACCGCTAATAGTAAAACAAATCAGAAAATAAAGTTGGAAGAGTGGTACAGTGCACTCAAAGCATTTGCTTCTTCAATTCATTTCCCAGTAAGGATGTCTGCCTTTAGAGTCTGCATATTGTGTCTATGTAGGTTTGCATTAACATATCTACTTTCCTGTCATATGTCAAAGATATGAGGAATTGGCAGTCCTCCACATTGCATTTATCCCACAAGATCAATAAAGTATAACAGCAAATCAATTACATTTATAATGCAAATTTAATACCTTGCCTACTAGTCCACTGGTCCTCACCAACCAAACCCTCTGAATATAAGTTTATTACATTAAAATAGCACGTCTTGCATTTTTCACTTATATGACACAGGTTATTATTTGAAGACTCATCTTAATGTGGCACAGGCAGCTGTTAAGATACTTCCTGAGCCTTGCAAACATGACAGAGAAACAATCTGTTTTAATCATTCTGAAAAAAGAATACTAGAAAAGCTCAATGAGACTCTACCACAACTTCCTGTGAGGGAAACGTTAGTTTGTTTTTGCTTTCTTGCATTTTTGTACTGATTTACTGCCTTCTTGTATTTTGTATATTGTTATTCATCTTCTTTACACTGTGTTTTACTTGTATTCTACTTTTAATTGCATATTTAAGCTAGGAAAGAGACTACAGCTGTGTCTCCTGTGGATAACTGTTTTTGTCTACTCACCCACCCTGTAGTAGCTATGTTTTTAAACTCAACTGTCTTTCTAGTTGACTGGGCCCTATGTTAATCTGACCACATATCTCCTTCCCTCTTCATTTTCATTGGCTATTGTGAGTAAGCACAAAATTATCATTTTGTGAAATCATTCCCCTTCAGTTATTTAAATGTATTGGCCATCCCACTGTATTTCACAGAACCAGAGTACAAAGATCTGTCTTGCTCTTTTAAAATTAGTGGCTTAAGTTACCTCCTCTTTCATATCTAATTGCTTAGTGCACACTGCAGCTTAGGATATTAACCCATTTTTTCATCTGTGACATTCCACCACTGGCCCAGTAATCAAGGAGCCTCAATCCTCACCACTGGCAATAGTGGAGACTTATACTGGGAGGATGACAAGTACACACACACACACACACACACACACAGTATTTCCAGATGCAGCTCTCTGCATCAACTGCAATTTCACTTAAGAGCACACAGAGACCACAGTCAGTCTGGGACAGGTTTCTCCCTCTTTCTCCAGATCCCCAATAAGACTCCCCACTGGCACAGCTATAAAGTTGATTCTTTAGCCAGGATTCCATGCCAAGTCCTTCAACACTCTCACTGTCCAACCAGTGTTTCGTGCCCCTGCCCAAGTAGGCGACACACACACTCTTGGAGATTTGTTTTACAAAGACACACACACACACACACACACACACACACACACACACACACACACACACACACACACACACACACACACACACACAAACACACACCTGGGAAAGGCTGACACAGGTTTACTAGCTATTCCCCCTTCTGTCCAGACTATAAGGTAGTTATCACTGCCACGAGTACGCCTTATCGGCTACTTTAAGGCCCTTAACAAAGGGTGTCCAATTTTACTGTGTAATGTTGCTATCAATACAAATGGTAGTTTGACCAAGACCAAGGCTATTAGGAGTAGCCCACAGTGTCACCAAATAAATATGGAAATACTATCAGAACTTAAAGGAAAACTCCATTCTAGAACTCAAAAAATCTGCTTTTTTCACTCTATATTTGTTTCCTTACCTATTTTAATACCTCAAAATGACTCTAAGTGCTTTATTTGTAATTTTATCCTGTTTTCCACAACATGGCAACTAATGGAGCTTGATGTATCAATATGATCTTGCTCTCACTCTGCCCTTTCTCTTTCCCATAATGCTTTGTATGACTCCTCATGCCAGATATAAGGCAGTAGGTTCATAGGTTGGTACTAGGCTATCTGCCCGAAGGCATTAATAAGCCTAGCCAGAATGAGTTGGATTTCGCCGCCCCCTTAGATTAGTTCCCTGTGCCTCTGTCAAGCAGAGCCACTGAAGTGATCCCTGTGGTAAACTTTCTGTTTCCCATCCACTTGTCAAGGTTTCTTTTGAAGAGTGTTAGTGAGGAGCTCTACCTAATGTAGATTGCGATCTTTTTCCAAAGCATGGGAAGTCTCTGGGACAGGAATCTATCCCTCCAGCACGTCCTATTTACTGTTGTGATGAGGTTTAGATCCCTAGAGTGTGTGGCATGAGGGGATAAGGTTTTCTTTAGGTGGAGCATGTTCATCAATTCTGGGTTGGACATCGCCTTGTATGTCAGGCAGACATCACCTCTGAGTAGGCGGTATGCAACTGAGTACAAGTGGAGTTTCTTCAGTCGAGCTGCATAGGGCATCTGTTTGAGGCCAGTGATCCTCTTGGTGAGGTACTTCTGTGGTCTTTCCAGCTGTTGCAGGTGTCTTGTAAGGTACATCCCAAATGGGGCATTGTACTCTATGATGGATCTGATGAGTGATGAGTAGAGGGGCACAATGACCTCTTTTGATCTGGAAGCGAACCCTTTTGTGATTAGGTGGGCCACGTAGAAGGATTTTCTAACCACTTTGGCAATGTGATTATCAAAGGTGAGATTACTATCTACCTGGTTGCCCAGATCCCTCATTACGTCTTCCGTATTTAGGGGACTACCACCTATGTGGTAGTTTCTGGGTACTTTGTTTTTTCCAAAGGGGATGACTATGCACTTTTTCGCATTTAGCTTGAAGCCATGATTTTGACACCAGGTAGCTGTCTCAGTGAGACCCTTTTGGAGGATGTCTGTGTCAGCTGGAGAGTCAGTTATAGCCCCTAGTTTGCAGTCATCTGTGAGCTTGGTCAGCCATAGTCCTCCTGTGCTTGCCTGTACCTCTGAGAAGTATATGCCGAACAGGAGGTGTCCTAGGACTGAGCCCTGGGGAACGCCACTTGTAACCGGTTTACAGTCGGACCTAGCTCCCGCAACTCTCACCATGTGGTTTCTGTCTGTGAGCCAGTTGGCAACCCATCTTGTGATGTAGGGGTTTATGTTCAGGCTGGTGAGCTTGTCTATAATACCAGAATGGGGAATGGTGTCGAAGGCCTTAGCGAGGTCTAGGTAGGCTGTGTGTACCACCTTTCCCTTGTCTATAGCCTTGATAACTGTCTCAAAGAAGTCCACCAGGTTTAGGAGGCATGATCTGCCCTTAACAAAGCCAAACTGGGTAGGGTCCAGTGTTTGGAGGTTCCCGATGTCTCTGTTAATGAGTTCCATGATGATGATGCACTCCATAGCCTTGCAGATCAAGCTAGTCAGGCTTATAGGGCGATAGTTCCTGGGGTCTGTTGTGGCTCCACCTTTGTGGAGTGGAATAACCGTTGCTGTGCGTCACTCTATGGGTATGTAGCCTGTGGAGAGGTTGAGTGTGAACAGTGTTTTTAGGTGAGGGGTTAGTTCGTCTTTGAGCTCGTGTAGGACACAGCCTGGGACACCATCCAGTCCCATTGATGCTGTGTTTTTGGCTTTGGAGAGGGCTGTTTTAACCTGAGTGTCTGTGATTTCAGGGACTTTACATTCTTCTGGTATGGTTATGGGCCCTTTTGGGGGTGAGAGGGGGGTGAAGTTTGCATTGAACCTGTCTGCCAGGATGTTGGTGATATCAGTCGGTTCAGTGTATTTTGTGCCATTCTGCACTAACTCCAAGCAGATCTGAGCATTGCCACTTAGACTCTTGACATAGCTAAAGAATGCCTTGTGGTTATCTTTGGAGTCCTTGGCAATTTTTCTTTCAAAGCTCACCTTGGATAATTTTATGAGGGATCATAGTTTCTTGCTGATATTGATCAGGGATGTCTTCCCTTCTTGGGATTTTACTCTTTTCTGTACTAGTTTCCTCCTTCTATTGTATAGCTTGTTTATGGCAGGAGTCCACCAGACTGGTTTCCTTTTCTTGGAGGAGTAAGCCTTGGTTTTGCTTGGGATGGCATGATCCATGCATTCTTGTAGCTGCCCGTAGAATGTATTAGTAAAGGATTTTGCAGCTTGGACAGTGTTATCCTTCAGCATGGGGGCTTTGAAACTTTCCACCTCAGTCTTAAGTAACGTAAAGTTTGCTTTTGAAAAGTTATTCATGGTGGTTTTCTTCTCCGGGGGTGACCGGTCGCCCATGTTGGTGATGACCAGGTCCAATATGTTGTCACCTCTGGTGGGAGTGTTGACCAGTTGAACCAGGGCGTTTGAGTTTATAAATTCTAGGAAAAGTTGGGTAAGGGAATTAGTACTTGAGTAGTTCTCCCAGTTAATGTTTGGGTAACTGAAATCACCAAATATTAGGGTGTTTGGTAGGACCTTTATTTTTCCCAGTGTTTCCAGAAACGCGGAATGGGGGTCCTGGAACATGGTGGGTGATCTGTAGCAAGCTACAATTTGAATTGCAGTTTTGCCCATTGTTAGTTGCACGTGGATGATCTCTGAAGCATCGTGCTGTGCCACTAACCTGGAGGTGTGGGTATCCTTGATGAATATGGATACACCCCTGCCTTTTGTATTTTGGTTTGGGTCCTCTGGCCAAAATGTATGGTATAAGTTGTAGCCTGGTAGTGCTGGGGTGTTCTCCGGAGCCTTAAACCAGGTTTCTGTTACTGCACATATATCAGTTTTCTACATACTGAGGAGTGCCTCGAGTGCATGCATTTTGAGGTTTAGACTTCTGGCATTGAGTAGCATTACCCTCAGTTTTTTGTTACTTATGCTATTTATGGCAGTGGGTTTGTCTTCTGAGCCTTGCCTAAAAAAGGCACTATGGGGGTGGCAAGAGCCTTGGCTAGTATTCGAAAGCTTAAGGATGACAGGTGCAAACCGTCTCTAGCGAAGCAGTGCGGCTTGTCGAGCATGTCATCCCAGGAGGACAGACACTGGATCCCCTTTGAATGACACCAGAAACTTAGCCAATTGTTGAAATCGAGAATTTTTTCTTTATACCGTGGTATCATTCTTGGTGAGGGGAGGATGCTACTCAAGGTCAGGGTCATACCGGTCCGGGCTACGTGATCAGAGAGCTGTTCCATGTCTCTCTGCATGTAGTCCAGGGAGGTACGGCTCAGGTCATTCACACCAACATGGACAATGACAGAGTCATATTTATACTTGTTCAGGAGTGACCTAAGTGCTTGTGTTATGTGGCGGATCCTGGCACCCGACAGGCAGCTAACAGTAACCTTCTCCTTATTCAGCCTAGTGAGTGGGACGTCAGTGTGCCTGACTATAGAGTCACCTATTACTAGTATGTTGGGTATGTTATTTTGCCTTAAGGGCTGTGATTGCATGGCACACTGGTTTTGTATTGTATGTGTTTTACTGTTTGTGTTGGGGGGTGAAGGTTGCTTGGATGTTTGCTTTGGAGGTAACTTTGAATTCCCATGCCATTGGCATATAATGGGATTTGTGTGAGTCACTGTTATTTTCTTTACCTTCTGTAAAATGACTGCTTCTTTTATGTTTCTAATCACCCTCAATTATGTTTGGCTCAGACCTTGTTTTACACTACTTAGAAGTTACCAACTACAGCCAGAAAAGTAACTAAATTGCAGGCCTTTGTTCAGGGTTTTCTTTTGTAGTCTAAGAGGAATTGATTCTGCAAGGGTCTCTCAGTGTAGTGACAGTTTTAACACCTCTGCAGTAGTGGGGGTGGGGGGACACTCAATTCCTCTCTAGTAGTAGTCAGACAGTAGTTATTCAGGTGACTCCCCTCTTTACATTATTCTTAAATTAATTCCTTTTTTTCAGTAAGTACTGCTTGATTTGCTTCTAGCTTCAGAATATCTACCTAAATACTTCATCCATAAATCATCGGATTCTACTTACTAGTTTCCACTCAAATGTTTGGCAGTGTCCTGTATAGCCACACACACCTTGATTTGACGTTTTTCTTGTAAAAGCACCATTGAAATTTCACCAATACCTAGTTGCATACAGGACTAGTTTGCAGTGACAAACACTGCCCCAGAGTTGCAAACCGGATACTCCTGACATTACTTTACATTCTCACTCCAATTGTCTAATTAATTAAAAAAAGGGTCTGTTGCCATGGATATGAACTTTCCCACTATCTCCATTATCAGCTTGGTGGATATGGGCATCCTGAGGCAATGTACAAACTGCCTTATGTTTACTGACAACCAATTAATTCTCAAACAAACTGGTATTGTATGTGAGAGATGTATTTACGCAGTGTCATTGGAGGCTCTAACATAAAAGCACACCTAAATTCAAAAAGGTTGTCAGAGGTACACATGCTGCACCCATCACACATGATTCAAAGCAGACACATAGACGCACATATGCTGATGCACTTAAATTAAACTTTCCTAATGCCCAAACCCCTCCTAGATGAAGTACACATAAACACCCTCAGCAGCCCTGAATAAATTCTTTCAAAACAACAACCACATCAACACATATAGCCACATCTCATGGTGCCTCTACTTCTAAGCCCATAAGGCAAGACACAACCCAATTCAACATTCTGTTCATTAGAGACTCCACTGTGAGACACACTTCTGTCCTTCTCACCAGGCAGAGTAAGTAGAAAGTCACAGTCAGTTGCTTAGCAGGGGCTAGGATCTTCCACATTATGCGCACACTCGGGTTATTGGCCCACATGTATCAATATGACTCAGTCATAGTCTATGTGGTTGTCAGTGAACTGAGATGTATCCCCCTAGACTTTATATATATAAAAAAAAAAACATCATGAAGCTCTCAGAAGGTGTGTCCCAGGCTGGTATGAGCTTAGCATTGAGCAGCATTTTACCTTCTCCAAGGATGATGCCAAAATAAGAACAAAAAGATGACTGACTTTAATAACTGCCTTAGTTTTTGGTCATTATGCAATACTTGTCAGCATGGAAGGAGATGGTCAACAGACAGCACTGTTTTACCAGGGATAGTCTACACCTCTCCCCTCAAGGCTTTTGAATATCAGATAACATGTTGTCCTCCCCCATAGTGTCTATTTTAGGCAATGTCAAACTGAAAGTACTTCCAACACAGCAAATCAATACCAAGAAAATCTAAAGCTGTAACTGCTCAGTATTATAAGTATAAACAGAAAACTCCACTCCCTAGAAGCTCTCCTCACCCTAGAGAATGATGATGAATGTGCAATCACTGAGACAAGGTTTAAAGCTACAGTGAGCACACCGACAGTGCAAGGTTATAATGCCTTCTACATATTTAGACCAGCTATTGCACAGACAGGGACTAAAGTTGGAGGTGTCTCAATTTACATCAAAAACAAATATACCTCAATTCTGATCAAACAGGACAATGCACTTGAGCTTCTCCAAGTTCAAATCACCATAGGCAAAATCCAATACCACTTCCTTGCAAGCTATAGGTCCCCCTCTATGACCCAGGAAACCCATACCATGTATTTAAACTTATTGGAAACACTCACCGTCCAACCCAATACAATATTCATTGTGACTTTAATTACCACACTATTAACTGGAAATCATATATGAAACCAAATGTGTAGACAGAGATTTCTGGATTTTGTAAACACAAACTCCCTGGACAAGATAGTCAATACACCACACAAGGGTGCAACCATACTGGATCTGTTCCTTACTAATATGGGAGAGTGCTGCATACCCCCTAGTGTAATGTGTTCTCCGGTAAGGTCAGATCAAAAAATGGTGTCCTTTGAATTAAAAATAAAACTTAGAACCCCAGCTAAACCTGGAATATTCAGGGACTACTCTAAGGCTAACTTCCAACTATTAAGTGATAACCTGACAAAATGTCAAGCCCCATAAACCCAGAGAGCACTGCTGCCTATGCAGAACTGTACACAGAAACACTATACAAGAATGTTCATAGCTGCATGGAGGCAGCTGTGCTCACCATGAAGAAGTATAGAACTAAGTCAAAAAACAAGTCACCCTGGTGGAATCACAAAATCAATAGGCTTTATAATAGAAGGAAGAAAATCATGGCAAAATTAGGAGGTGCAGCACTCAGCAAGATAAAAGCACTCAAAGCAAACTAAACAAACAACTCAGAGGACAAATAAAGTCTACCAAAGCTACATTTGAGGTAAATTTGGCCTCCCTGGCCAAATACAACCAGAAGGCATTCTTTATCTATGTCAGCAACTTATGTGTGGAGCTCACTGTAAATGGAACAACCTATACTGAGCCAGAAGATATAGCAAACCTACTGGCTGACAAATTCATCTCCAACTTTACCCCCCTTCTCTCCACCCTCAACCTTCCCTCAGGAAATACCATCAAATATAACTCCCCCTGCTATCAATAGGGAACAGGTCCTTAATGCTCTTTCTAAGGCCAAGAACACTGCATCAATGGGCTCTGACAATATCCCAATATGCCTTCTAAATAGCATGAAACATTACCTATCAGGCCCATTGGAATTGCTATTTAACTGTAACCTCCAAATAGGCTCTGTGCCTCATGAATGGAGAACAGCAACAGTCATTCATCTGCACAAAGGGGGGCCATCTATGGACCCTAGAAACTACAGACCCATAAGTCTCACTACTCGCATATAAAAAGCCATGTAAAGCATCATCATGGAACTGATCAGTATTGACAAAGGAAACCTCCAGATACTGGACTCAACCCAATTTGGCTTCATTAAGAGCAGGTCATGCCTACTCAATCTGGTGGACTTCTTTGAGAAGGTCATCAATGCAATGGATGTAGGTAAAATGGTTCACACTGCCTACCTTGATCTGGCCAAGGCATTTGACACGCTACCTCAGCTGGGCATTGTTGGCAAACTTAAGAGGTTAGGTACAAACCCTTATGTCACTCGGTGCATAGCCAGCTGGTTCACAGATGGGACCCAGAAAGTTAGAATTGGGAAGTCCACCCTACAAAGAGGCCAGTCACAAGTGGAACCCCTCGGGGCTCAGTCCTGGCTCTGCTCTTTTTTGGCATTTACTTCTTTCAAGTCAACGCCAATATGAATGGTCTCTGGCTAACTAAATTTGCAGATGACTGCAAATTAGGAACTATCATTGAATCACTCACTGACATAAATGTTCTTTAGGAAAGGATGACACAGACATACAACTGGTGGCAGAGCCATAGACTAAAACTAAATGCCAAGAAATGCATAAAGTACAGTTGTGTACCTACCATAAATGTAGATGTTCAAGTGTATTCACTGTTGCAGTCATTACTCTTGGGTTATCCTTCTGACAGGCTACCCACAGTCAGTCAGAATTCCAAAGTCTAGGTCTGGCGTCAGTTGCTGTCGCCTCTTCCCTGACGTCAGTGCGCCAGGGGTATAAAAGATGCAGCTGACGCCATTTTCTTCAGTTTTGCTTGCCCCAGATGTCAGGCCCGCAAATTGGTAGGCTGAAAAATATGCCAATAAGTATGCATGCACAAAAATAAACATTTCCTTCATCTACAAGCAAATACACTGCATAGGTTGTATAGGATAGAGAAGTACAGATAAGTCCCAGCAAAGAAAAGGGGAGTGGTGGGTGGGTAACCTGGACTGCAACAGTGAATACACTCGAACATCTAGGTACACAACTGTACTATGTTCATCGTGTTTCACTGTTGCAGTCATTACTCTTGGATTGCATCCCAAAGCTGAGGATGGGTGGCTGGGCTAAATAGGATTAGGAGAGGCTATGAGGCTCTGCAGAACTGCAGTGGCAAAGCATGCTCTGGATTTAGAGTAAAGAGGTAAGTGGTAGTGCTTTGTAAAAGTGTGCACTGAACTCCAAGTTGCAGCCTCTGAGATGTCTTTGGTTGGTACCCCTCTGAGGAAGGCTGCTGAAGTCGCTGCTGCTCTGGTAGAATGAGGCCTAATGCCCTTAGGCACTGATTTGCCATGTTGAGAATAGCAGAAACGGATGCAATGGCCTATCCATTTAGAAATAGTCTGTTTTGAGATTGCGTTTCCTTGTGATCCTGCAGCATATGACACTAAAAGTTGCTCAGTCTTTCTGAAAGCTTTAGTTCTGTCCAAGTAGAAGCGTAGCTGCCTGTGTATGTCCAAAGAATGCAGAATTTTCTCACCCTTGTTCTGTGGGTTTGGATAAAAGGTAGGCAAGTGAATGGTTTGGTTGAGAGCCACACCACCCTAAGCATAAATGTTGTTTTTTTTCCTTAGAGAAACCCTGTCTGGATGAAAAATGATAAAAGGTTCCACAGCCATGAGTGCTTGTAGCTCCGACACTCATCTTGCAGAGGTTATTGCTAGGAGCAGAGCTGTTTTCCAGGATAAGAATTTTATATCCGCTGTTGAGGCTGGCTTAAAAAGAGGCAGTGTGAGTTTTTCCAAGACATAATTGAGGTCCCATGCCGGAATTGGTGCTCTCCTTGGAGGCCTGATGTTTTTGGCCCCTCTGAGGTACTGCCTTATTAAAGGATGAGAAAAGATTGGTGGTTTTGTATTGTAATGGGATGAAATGGCAGAGGCATGAATCTTAATTGATGAAAAAGAAAGGCCTTTGTCCAGCATCTCAGTTAGGTATTGTAAAATCTGAGGGATATTTGGTACATACATGTCAATGCCTTGTTCCTGGTTCCAAGCACAGAATCTCTTCCATTTTTCTGCATAAGATTTTCTGGTACTGGTCCTCCTGGCCTCCAAGATAACATCCATAACAGCTTTTGAAAGAGGAGTGTTCTGAATGGCTACATTATCTGCTATGCTGCCAGATTTAAGGTCCTGAGTTGGGTGTGCAGGATCCGAGTGTTTTGTTGGGTCAGCAAGTGAGAAGTTTGAGGCAATATCCATGCTGGACCTTGAGACAAGCTCTTTAGGATTGGGTACCAGTGCTGGTGTGGCCAGTCTGGTGCAATCAGTATCATTTTTGGCTTCTCTTGTCTGACCTTTAGGAGTACCCTGGGAAGGACAGGCAGTGGAGGAAAGTTATATACTGTTAGATTTTTCCAGCTGAAGGATAGGGTGTCCACTCTCCATGCTTGTTTGTGATAAATCCTTGTGCAAAATCTCTGTAACTGGCAGTTGTGAGGGGAGGTAAATAGATCTATGTCTGGGCATCCCCATTTCTTTGTCAACATGCTGAAGACTTGTGGATCCAGTTTCCACTCGTCGGGAAATGTGAGGTTTCTGCTTACTTCGTCTGCCAGAGTATTTGTTTTTCCTGGCAGGAATTGTGCTTGCAGGTGAACTTGATAAGTCAATGCTGTGTCCCATAAGGTCATTGCTTGTCTGCAGAGGGGGTAGGAATGTGTACCTCCCTGCTTGTTTATGTACCACATGACTGTAGTATTGTCTGTCTTTATCAGTAGCTGTCCTGGATGAAGTAGATCCTTGAAAGCTGTCAGGGCATTCTGAACAGCTAGCATCTCGTTTTGATTGATGTGAAGATGCATTTGGCTTGCAGGCCATGTGCCCTGAATACATTTTCCTGACATATGGGCCCCCCAGGCATAATCTGATGCATCCGTTGTCAGTGTCTGTCTGGCTGTGGGTAAACTGAATGGCAGACCCTTGTTGCGGTGACAGGCCTCTGCCCACCATCGAATCTCCTGTTGCAGGCAGGGAATGAGTGCAATTACTGTCTCCAGGCTGTGGCAATGCTGAGTCCAAACACTTTTTAGATACCATTGTAGTTTCCTCATATGCAGTCTGGTATATGGAATTAGTAGAATGCAGGAAGCCATGAAATCCAAGGCCTGCAGGATTTTCCTTGCAGATAAGTGGGTCTTTGTTGCCAATTTTTTGAAGTAAGAAGTCAGTTGTTTTTGTTTGTCTGGCATGAGATAAGCCATCTGGGCAGTTGTATTTAAGGTTGCACCTAGGAATATTATCTCCTGAGAGGGCACTAGTTTTGATTTCTTTTCGTTTACTGTGTACCCTAGGCAAATTAGTAATCTTTTTACAAATGCCAGATGCTTTAGAAGAATGTCTTTGTTCTCTGCTTGAATAAGGCAGTCGTCCAAGTAGGGATATATTTGAATTCCTCTTTGTCTGCAAAATGCAATTACTGGTGCTAGGCATTTTGTGAAGACCCTGGGCGCAGTAGATAAGCCAAAGGGCAGTGCAGAGAATTGGTAGTGCATTGAGCCAGCTATGAATCTGAGGTATCTTCTGCAAGACTGTCTGATTGGGACATGCAGGTATGCCTCTTTTAGGTCCAAAGTCACGAGCCAAGCCTTCTTGCTCAGCATGGGTAGTAGCTGCTGTAGAGACAACATCTTGAATTTTGGAACCTCCAAAAATGTATTTGGTATAGACAGGTCCAGTATTGGTCTCCAGGTTTTGTACTTTCTGGACACTAAGAAAAGTCTGGAGTAAAATCCTTGCCCCTGCTCTTGTTGTGGTACTTGTTGAATGGCCCTCATGTCCATGAGAGCTGTAATTTGCTTTTGTGCCTCTGCCCATTGATTGTGTGGCAGGTCTGGCATACCTTTTGACCTTGGTAGGGTGTGAAAATGGAACCTGTAGCCTTGGGACACTATGTTCAAGATCCATTTGTCTTGGGTAACCATTTGCCAATTTAATGAAAAAAGTGCTAGTTTTCCCCCTAAGGGGGCTGCCAAAAGAAAAGTGCTGGGATCTAGCAGAGGAAAGTCATTGGGACTGTTTCCTGTAAGGTTGTGATTTGTCTTCTCCACTTTTGGAGGTAGAAGCACCCCATTGTTTAGGCCTATATGAGCCTTGGAGCTGAGATCTGCCTCTGGGACGCCTGTATCTGCCTCTTTGTGGTCTGTCTGACACTGGAAAGGACCAATTTTTAGAAGGCCAGTTCCTGCTAAATCTGGGTGGCTGTACCTATAATAAATCCTTAACTGTCTGCATGGATTTCGTTTTATCCTCCATTTTCTTCAAAACCTCTTCTGCTTTAGCACCAAACAAAGTATCGTGCTGTAATGGGGCATCTAATAATTTTACTTTAACATGATCAGGCAGATTCTGTTCCTTTAACCAAGCATGCCTTCTAATAACAGAACCTGTAACAGCGGCACTGCAAGAGGCCTCCAGTGAATCATAACCACATTGCAACGTATGCTTTCCTACTTGTTCAGCTGCATGCAATAAATCCTGCATTTCCTTGTTCTCTGAACATTCAGCATTTGTCAACATTTTCTGTTTAAGCAGTGACATTAAATATTGCTGATATTTAAGCATATGAAACTAACAATTTAAAGCCCTTACAGCCAAGGTAGCAGAAGTGTAAACTTTTTTCCCCCATCCGTCCAGTGCCCTAGAATCCCTATCAGAGGGGACAGGGTTTTTTGCAGTGGAAGCTTTGACCCCTTTGGGACCCTGAGAAATAGTTTCTGGGTCAGCAGCGGGGTTTTTATATATGAATTTGTAAAGAGAACCAAATCCGGGACCCTGTAGCATCTGTCACAGCTTAGCAATTGTTTGAGGGGTAAAGAATCAGGGACAGGCCAGACTCAAAAGAAATACATCATCTACAAAACAACAAACACATCAACACATATAGCCACATCTCATGGTGCCTCTACTTCTAAGCCCATAAGGCAAGACACAACCCAATCCAACATTCTGATCATTGGAGACTCCACTGTGAGACACACTTCTGTCCTTCTCACCAGGCAGAGTAAGGAGAAAGTCACAGTCAGTTGCTTAGCAGGGGCTAGGATCTTCCACATTATGCGCACACTCGGGTTATTGGACCACAAGTATCAATATGACTCAGACATAGTCTATGTGGTTGTCAGTGAACTAAGATACCGCCTTTTTTAGGCAAACTTCAAAGGACAAAACCACCACCGTAACAGGTACAAGCATGCAAAATCTGAAGGTAATGCTACTCAATGCTAGAAGTCTAAACCTCAAAATGCACTCTCTCGAGGCACTCCTAAAAATGGAGAACATCGATATCTGTGCAGTAACTGAGACCTGGTTCAAGGCTCCAGAGAGCACCCCTGCAATACCAGGCTACAACTCTTACCACACTTTTCGGCCACCAAACCAGGACCGAAACACTAAAGGTGGAGGAGTGTCAATATTCACCAAGGATATTCACACCACCAGGCTAGTTGGCCAACACAATGTGTCTGAAATTCTCCAAGTGAAACTAACACTAGGTAAGACTGCAATCCAAATTGTAGCTTGCTACAGATCCCCCACCATACACCAAGATTCTCACTACACCTTTCCAAACATACTGGAAAATATTAAGATAGAACCAAACACCCTAATACTGGGTGATTTTAACTATCCTGCCATTAACTGGGAAAACTACTCATGTCCCAACACCTTTGCGCAACGGTTCTTGGAATTCATAAATTCCAGTGCCCTGGATCAACTAATCCATAGTCCCACCAGGGGCTCCAATATCCTAGACCTGGTCATTACCAACATGGGAAATCAATGCTCCATACCTACAGTCACCCCCTCGTTAGTCAGGTCTGACCATAAGCTAATCACCCTTAACATCCACATCCCACCCCCACCCCCCAGTAAAGAAACCACCATAAAAAACTTCTCCAAAGCCAACTTCATGCTACTCAAGTCAGAAGTGACAAACTTCATAACACCCATGCAGACAGGAACTGAAAGTTCAACTGCTGAATCCTACACTAAGGCACTGTATGAGCACATCCACTCATGCATGAATCGTGCCATCCCAAATAGAACCAAAATGCTCTCATCCCAAAAAAGGAAGCCAATCTGGTGGTCCCCTGCCATAAACAAACTTTACAACAAAAGGAAGAAACTTTTGCAGAAAAGAGGAAAATCCCAAGATGCAAAAAACTCCCTTACTAGCCTCAGTAAGAAACTGAGATGCCTCATAAAATCCTCCAAAGCTAGTTACGAAAATAAAATTGCCAAAGATTCCAAAGACAACCACAAAGCATTCTATAACTATGTCAAGAATCTAAATGGCAATGCTCAGGTCTGCTCTGAGCTAAAACAGAATGGCATTAAATATACTGATCCAAAGGATATTGCCAATATCCTGGCAGATCGATTCAGTGCCAACTTCACCCTCCTCTCACCCCCTAAATGGCCCATTTCAATACTGGAAGATTGCCAAATTCCAGCAATAACGGCCACACAGGTACAAAACACACTCTCTAAAGCCAAGAATACAGCATCCATGGGACCAGATGACATCCCGGGCTGTGTACTACATGAACTACAATATGAACTGGCACCTCACCTAAGTGTCATGTTTAATCATAGCCTCACCTCAGGTTTCGTGCCCACTGAGTGGCGCAGAGCTACAGTTATCCCAATCCACAAGGGGGGATCCACCTTGGATCCTGGAAACTACCGTCCCATCAGTCTGACAAGCCTTATCTGCAAGGCCATGGAGCGTATTATCATGGAACTTATAAACAAAGACATTGGCAACCTTCAAACACTGGACCCCACCCAGTTTGGGTTTGTGAAGGGCAGATCTTGTCTCTTGAACCTGATTAACTTCTTTGAATCAGTCTCCAGAGCCATGGACAAGGGTAAGATGGTCCACACAGCCTATCTAGACCTTGCCAAGGCCTTTGACACTATCCCCCACTCTGGAATCATAGATAAACTTACTAGGTTGGGCATTAATCCCTATGTCACCCAATGGGTTGCTAAATGGCTTACTGATAGAACCCACACTGTAAAAGTAGCCAACTCCAAATCCAGCTCCAGACAAGTGACAAGTGGAGTACCTCAGGGTTCAGTCCTGGGGCCGCTCTTGTTTGGCATCTACTTCTCTGAAGTACAGGTCAACACTAAGGGACTCTGGCTAACAAAGTTTGCAGATGACTGCAAACTGGGAGCCATTATTGAATCCCCAAATTATGTGGATACTCTGCAAAAGGGCCTTACAGAAACAGATGCTTGGTGCCAGAACCATGGGCTCAAGCTCAATGCCAAGAAATGTATTGTTATCCCCTTTGGGAAAAAACATGTATCCATGAATTACCATATAGGTGGCAGTACACTAAACACAGAAAGTGTGATAAGAGACTTAGGGACACAGGTGGACAGTGGTCTCATCTTCGATAACCACATTGCCACAACAGTCAGGAAATCCTTCTATGTGGCACACCTTATCACGAAGGGCTTTTCATCCACAAAGAAGGAGGTCATTGTCCCACTGTACTCATCCCTCATTAGACCCATTATAGAATACAACGCCCCATTTGGTATGTACCTCTCAAGACATCTGCAACAACTGGAAAGGCCTCAGAAATACCTCACTAAAAGAATCACAGGCCTAAAGCAGATGCCCTATGCTGACCGCCTTAAAAACTCCAGCTATACTCTGTCATATATCGTCTACTCAGAGGCGATCTCTGCTTAACATACAAGGCCATGTCAAACCCAGAGCTGTTGGACATGCTACACTTAAAGAAATCCCAATCCCTCAGAGCTACACGCTCCAGGGATCTAAACCTTGTCATCACAATAAACAAAACATGCTGGAGGGATAGGTTCCTGACCCAGATACTCCCCAGACTCTGGAATAGATTGCCCACACATGTCAAGCAAAGTGCCTCTTTGGACCTCTTCAAGAGGAACCTTGACAATTGGATGGGAGAAAGGAAATTCACCCCAGGGATCACGTCAGTCGCCCTGCTAGACAGGGGTCCAGGAAAGTAAATAATGTGGGAAGAAATAGCCAGGGAATTGTTATGGCTAGGCTTGTAGGCCCTAGGGCTGATAGCCTAGTACCAACCTATGAACCTATGAACCTATGTATCTCTCTAGACTATATATATAAAAAAAAAAACCATCATGAAGCTCTCAGAAGATGTGTCCCAGGCTGGTATGAGCTTAGCATTGAGCAGCATTTTACCTTCTCCAAGGATGATGCCAAAATAAGAACAAAAGATGACTGACTTTAATAACTGGCTTAGTTTTTGTCATAATGCAATATGCTATGCTGCGTTAGCATTGTCACCTCACAGTAAGACTGTGTCCTGTTCGATTCTCAGCTAAAGCGTCTTCTGTGTGGAGACATGCATGAATGGGCGTACCTTCGTTGAAGGTTGTGCATCAGGGCTGGCAAATCAGCACGTAAAAATCTACTGCCAATCATTAGAGGACCGGAGTTCCGCTGTTGCGACCCCTATCCGGGAAAAGCCGGAAGACACAAAAACAACAAAATGGAAGGCGATGGTCAACAGACAGCTCTGTTTTACCAGGGATAGTCTGCAGCTCTCCCCTCAAGGCTTTTGAATATTAAATAAAATGTTTTCCTCCCCCCATAGTGCCTATTTTAGGCAATGTCAAACTAAAAGTACTTCCAACACAGTAAATCAAAACCAAGAAAATCTAATGCCGTAACTGCTCAGTGCTAGAAGTCTAAACAGAAAACTCCACTCCCTAGAAGCTCTCCTCACCCTAGAGAATGATGATGAGTGTGCAGTCACTGAGACAAGGTTTAAAGCCACAGTGAGCACACTGACAGTGCAAGGTTATAATGCCTTCTACATATTTAGACTAGCTATTGCACAGACAGGGACTAAAGGTGGAGGTGTCTCAATTAAATCAAAAACAAATATACCTCAAGGCTGGTCAAACAGGACAATGCACTTGAGCTTCTCCAAGTTCAAATCACCATAGGCAAAATCCAATACCACTTCCTTGCAAGCTCTAGGTCCCCCTCTATGACCCAGGAAACCCATACCATGTATTTAAACTTATTGGAAACACTCACCATCCAACCCAACCATATTCATGGTGACTTTAATTATCACACTATTAACTGGGAATCATATATGAAACCAAATGTGTAGACTGAGATTTCTGGATTTTGTAAACACAAACTCCCTGGACCAGACAGTCAATACACCACACAAGGGTGCAACCATACTGGATCTGTTCCTTACTAATATGGGAGAGTGCTGCATACCCCCTAGTGTAATGTGTTCTCTGGTAAGGTCAGAGCAAAAAATGGTCTCCTTTGAAGTAAAAATAAAACTTGGAACTCCAGCTAAACCTGGAATATTCAGGAAGTACTCTAAGGCTAACTTCCTACTATTAAGTGATAACCTGACAAAATGTCAAGCCCCATAAACCCAGAGAGCACTGCTGCCTATGCAGAACTGTACACAGAAACACTATACAAGAATGTTCATAGCTGCATGGAGGCACCATGAAGAAGTACAGAACTAAGTCAAAAAACAAGCCACCCTGGTGGAATCACAAAATCAATAGGCTTTATAACAGAAGGAAGAAAATCATGGCAAAAATTAGGAGGTGCAGCACTCAGCAGGATAAAAGCACTCAAAGCAAACTAAACAAACAACTCAGGGGTCAAATAAAGTCTACCAAAGCTACATTTGAGGTAAATTTGGCCTCCCTGGCCAAAGACAAGCACAAGGCATTCTTTATTTATGTCAGCAACTTCAACGGCAATACACACTGTGTGGGGCTCACTGTAAATGGAACCACCTATACTGAGCCAGAAGATATAGCAAACCTACTGGCTGACAAATTCATCTCCAACTTTACCCAGTTCTCTCCCCCTCAGCCTTCCCTCAGAAAATACCATCAAATATAACTCCCCCTGCTATCAATAGGGAACAGGTCCAATTGCTCTTTCTAAAGCCAAGAACACTGCATCAATGGGCTCTGACAATATCCCAAGATGTCTTCTAAATAGCATGAACCATTACCTGTCAGGCCCGTTGGAATTGCTATTTAACTGTAACCTCCAAATAGGCTTTGTGCCTCATGAATGGAAAACAGCAACAGTCATTCCTTTGCACAAAGGGGGGCATCTATGGACCCTAGAAACTACAGACCCATAAGTCGCACTACTCTCATATAAAGAGCCATGAAAAACATCATCATGGAACTGATCAGTAATGACAAAGGAAACCTGTAGACACTGGACTCAACCCAATTTGGTTTCATCAAGGGCAGGTCATGCCTACTCAATCTGGTGGACTTCTTTGAGAAGGTCATCAATGCAATGGATGTAGGTAAAATGGTTCACACTGCCTACCTTAACCTGGCCAAGGCATTTGACACAATACCTCAGCTGGACATTGTTGACAAACTTAAGAGGTTAGGTACAAACCCTTATGTCACTCAGTGGATAGCCAGCTGGTTCACAGACAGGACCCAGAAAGTTAGAATTGGGAAGTCCACTCTACAAAGAGGCCAGTCACAAGTGGAGCCCCTCAGGGTTTAGTTCTGGCTCTGCTCTTTTTTTGGCATTTACTTCTCTCAAGTCAAGGCCAATGTGAATGGTCTCTGGCTAACTAAATTTGCAAACGACTGCAAATTAGGAACTATCATTGAATCACTTACTGACACAAATGTTCTTTAGGAAAGGATGACACAAACATACAACTGGTGGCAGAGTCATAGACTAAAACTAAATGCCAAGAAATGCATAACAGTATCCTTTCGAGAGTCATCTACACCTTGTAACTATCATATTAACAACACATCTCTAAGAGCTGACACAGTAGTCAGAGAAGAGCCTTGGGGAGACACATAGACAGTAATGCATCCTTTGAACATCACGTGTCTACACTAGTGAAGAAATCATTCTATGTTGCGCAACTTGTAAACAAAGGCATGACATCAAGGTCCAAGGAAGTCATTGTTCCACTATATTCTGCATTCATCAGACCTATCATCGATTACAATCCAATCTTTGGTATGTACCTAACCAGACATATTCAACAATTGGAATGTCCACAGAGGTTCCTCACTAAAAGAATACAGGGCATAAGTAAAATGTCTTATGCAGACAGCCTCAAGGCCCTATCCCTGTATTCTGTCCCCTACAGGCTGTTGTGGTGTGATCTATGCCTGGCATACAAGGCGTTATCAGACCCAACTGATGGACCTCCTGCATATCCGCAAAACAAACAGCACCAGAATTACCTGTTCTAAAAACTTAAACCTTGCCTGTGATATAAATAGGACCTACTGGAGAGACAGGTATTTATCCCAGAGACTGCTTTTTCTCTAGAACAGGCTCCCCAGCAGACCTACTCCCTAACCCAATTCAAGTGTAACTTGGATAACTGGATTGAGAACAGAAAATTCATTCTTGGTTTGGCACCTATGTCTTTAATGGACACAGGCAGCCTGTCAATGGTTCATGTCCCAGAACACTGCTTGTAAATGTTTCACCTCCCAAGCCTCTGATTACACTTATCATGGGTACCAGAACTTGACAAAGTTTTTGGATGCATGGCTAGGCTTAAATGGGCCTTTGAGGCATTAGCCTAGTAAACACATACAAACCTATGAACCATAAAACACTGTACCATAATTCAGAAACATCCAACATGTCAAGAAATAATGCAAACAATTCTTTCCAAGTATGAAGCCAGACAGAAAACTGCTATCTGTGGGAGAGGTAAAAGAGAACATCTTTAGAACATCTTTTGATTGACAAAATGAAAATACTACAAATACATAGCATACTTATAATGATGATTCCACCTCTGAAGTAATAAATTTTTTTATGCATCACACATTGTGACATATTACTTTATAAAAATATATTTGGACCACATTGTCTCCAAAACCTGCTTAATATTTCTAAAGGCAAGTACCAACTCAAAGAAATGAGGACTAGACAGGATAATTGACAGTACTCCACTTTCCTCCATATCCCAGCCATGAAAAAAGTTGCAGTAAGATTAAAATTAAGATACAGGGAGTCAATATGCTGTATTGTCAGAATTCTGTACTGGCTGCCCAATGGAATTGTACATATATGAGATCAGCCTTGCTTCTTAACTCAAAAACAACCAAAATAACTAAAAACTACCAAATGATATTGCCAACTAATATTTATTTATGTATTTATTTATTTATTTGCATTTTGTTTACCAGGAAAGCTGACTGGGCCGTAGAGAACCAATTTTCACTGAAGGCCCAGGGAGGAAAGCTCCACAGTATAAGAAATTAACAGTTTGTATTACAAAACTGAATACAATGAATACAAAGAATGAGTATGTAAAAACAGTCTGCAATACAAAAAATAAAAATCAATACAAAGAATAAGTATGTACAAAATATGATAGAAATTTACAGTAATAAAATCTAAACAATGGTACAGATTAAAGATTCACACAATGTACTGTCCTTATAAACCCTATTTACAGAAGTATTATCTCTCTATCTACTGAAGTTTCTCACACACAAAGAAGAGAGATAAAAACAAAAAAAAGTTATGGTTGAATAAGAAATAGGTGTAGTTTCTATGGGGGCTTGAAGCAAGTACATTTCCAGCTTGATGATAGGTGGTTGTGAAGGGAAATCTTGAAAGAGGTGGGATTTTGAGTTGTTCTAATGGACAGGGGCAGAGCATTCCAGTTTTTAGCTACTGAGCAAGAATAAAGAAGTTGGCCGGTTGGGAAGATAGGTTTGTGAACCTGCAAGAGCTTCTGCACCCCTGATCTTAGGGACCTGTTTGGGTGGTAGTAGCTGAAAGTTGAGCTCAGGGCAGGACAGTCTAGGGGTGTAAACACTATTTTGTGAGCAGTACATAATTGCAAGTAAGAGACATAGTTTGGAAATTCTAGCCATTCCAGAGATTTAAGAGCACAGCAGTGATGGGTGGAATATTTAGAGTTCATTGCGAATTTGGTGATTTTATTGTAGCATGTCTTAGATTTAGTACAGCTTTGAATATTGGTAAGCATGGGGCACCATAGATGAGAGTGGGTAATAGGTTGTGGCAGGAGTTATTTTTGCAGTTGGGCTTAGGAAGTGCTTATGTCTATAAAATATTCCAAGTTTAAGATGCGTTTTGCGAATGTTGTGTTGCAAATGCAGGTCAAATTTCATTTGTTCATCAACAGTGACTCCAAGGAGTTTTGTGTGGGTGATGGCTTTGATTATAGAATTACCTACAGGTAAGAAAAGCCTGTACCTTGTGTTTGTAACGTAAGCAACTTAAACATTATGCCAACACTCCCAACTCACTCATCTAATTTGGTTTAGTTCCAGGATATAATCAATTAATGGAAAATAATTTAAAACAAGAAATACACTGTTATCAGCTCATCCAGTGATACTAAACCATTCCAAAAAGGAATATGTACATACCTAGCATAATGAAAATGGGCTCAAGCTAAATGCAAAAATGTGCAGCACAGTAGTAGTAGTAGTAGTAGTAGTAGTAATTGAGAGAAAAAGCTGTTACCACCTCATATGTTATAAGTGGTACTGGTATTCCTCCTCAAATAGATATGGTCATTAGAGACCTAAGAACTTATGTGTTCAACTCTTTCTCATTCGATAATCATTTTTCTACCTTAATAAAGAAATCATTCTACTGGGCTCAGTTATTTTCCAAGGGACTATCATCAAGATTCAAAGAAGTCATCTTTAAACTGTATTCTTCCCTTATCAGACCCATCATTGCATACAATGCCCCTTTGATAAGTACAAATGCAAGCAGATCATTTAATTGGAAAGGCCCCAGTGATTTTAAGCAAAAAATTAAAGGCATCCTTCAACTACCCCAGTAAACTAGTACAACCTATTTTAAATTCAGTAGCCTAATGGCTACTCTGAGGTGACCTGTCCCTTGCTTTTTGAGCAATAAAATACCCAGTCCTACGTTTTTTACTAAATAGCTACTTTATTTTCCAGACCTATTGATTTTACAATGTGTAGTCCTCAAGCATATTGCACTAAACATTTCTTGTGGATGGCATTTTATTCTGAATCTAACAAGTCAATTGCTATTAACTCAATTAACAAGAAGTGCAACCTATTGCCAGAATTACAGTTATTGAGCTCTTTCTTCCCCTTTTAGTAGTCAGGCTCATAACAATATGTATTCATTCTCCCTTCCTCTTGTTAGTGGTTTCTTGTAAGCCTCTGCCATATGATTTTCCCTCTCCTCATTCTCTACGTATTGCCTTTCTCCTCCCTGCAGCTGTGCCATTTTTCAGGTCTCCAAACGTTGTGTCTTTCAGCTTTTCCCGGTTAGGGGTCGCCACAGTGGAACTCCGGGCCACTAATGATTGGTAGTTTATTTTTACGTGCCGAGTTATCAGCCCTGACGCACAACCTTCAATGAAGGAACGCCCATTCACGCATAAATTCCATTTATTTTATGATATTTGCTATGTTTATTTTTTCAAAATAACTCTCTTTTTTTTTCCAGTTCTTGCACTATTGTTGTAGCATCATCATATATTTGATTTCTGACTCATCTTTCATTTCCTGGTTATTCATTTTTTCATTGTAATTAGTAATGGAGTTGCCACCACCCTAATATGTCCACTTAACTCTCTCGTTTATATCCAATTCAGGTGAAAGCTGGCCTCATTTTAATTGCCCTTCACTTCCTAAGATTCCTTCAATAAGCTTATTTAAATCTCTTTTAAAGTTATCTAATTTGTCACATTTCCACAAATATGACTCCAGTCCCCCTTATAATTTTTTTCACATCTCCAACATGTATCACTTACCTCTGGGATCACTTTGTGTATTTTAGCTGGAGTATAAAACTATTTGTTAAGGTACTTCCATACAAAACTTCTAAATGTTCTGGATATGGCGGCTATTGTTGGGGTTATATTATAAAAATGTTACCCCAATATTTGTCTGTTATTTTTCTTTCCATTTGCTCTTGCTATTGTTGGATCTGCCTTCGTCTCTTCATATATACGTCCTTAATCAATGCTGTATACAGTCTGCTTACTATTCCCTTTGTTGTCACTGTCTAGCTCCTGTCAGATGTTCTACCAGTCCTGGTCTCTATCTCGCCAATTCTTTTTATGTTTGCTGTGTATATCACAAACCCCTCTATATTCCACCATTTCTCTTCTACTGATCTAAAAATTTTCACAAATTTCCTCCTACCCTATACTCGTGTCCCCTTCCCTGAAATCTTCCCAGTGATAGAAATGTCTTTTATGTTTGAACCAATTTGAAATTCCCTTTATATCTATTGAGAATGGATGTTTACCTAGTCCTATTTGCCACACTCCAGACTTCCAGTTATTGTATTCCTTGATTCTAAATATTTCTGCTGTTGTGCCATCATTAGTTTTAACTTTGTTATCCCCTATCTCCCCTTGCTGACTGCAACCAAATGTTCAAATTTCTTGGTACTAAATTCTGATCTAGTTGTACCAGGGCCATTTTTTTATTTCACCACATATCCTGTACTTTGCAGGAGATATATTAATCTCAACTGAGCTGCTGTAAAATATTCAGTAAGAATAGGCATCTCTAATGCTCCCTCATCCATTGTAAGTATCATTCTTTGCCATTGTGTTCTTGGATGTTTATTTTCCTCAGTACTTCCTTTTTATGGCTTTCTCAAAACTTTTTTTCTGGATCATGCATAAAGACTCGTTATGTGTGTAATATTTATTGCACTATAAGCATTTTTATTAAACAAATCCTCTGAGTAATGTCACTTGTCATTAGTTTCCATTTATTTAGCATATCCTCACCTTTTCACCACGTGTTCCCACTTTTACTTCCATCGTTTTAAAGTCTTTGCTAACCAGATTCCTAAACGTTTAATCTCGTAGTGTCCCATCAGTTAAGGGTACATCTTTTTCTATGAATATGTCAGTGCACTGTTTATGCAAATTGCTTTAGTCTTTCCTTGTTTATTTTATACTCCACTATCTATTCAAATTTCCTTAGTATTCTAAATAATTTCTTTTTGTCTTCTCATGGGTTGGTAATTTATAGTACAACGTCATCAGCAAACATAGTTATCTCTCCCCAACTAGTCCCAGCCTCTTATGTTTGATTGCCAGATCCAATCCTATTTGACCTCTTATTTCTTAACAAAGCCAGTGGCTCTTCAAAAACATTCATATTAGGGACCTAAATTTACACAAACAAATAAGAGTCACTGGAGTGATAAGTTCATAACTTAACATATTCCTAGCCTACTGAATAAATGATCATTGCATGTCAAACAAAGTACTACTTTGTCTGCTAGTCTTGACAACTGCATGGGTAGACATGCATTACACCAGGGTTATCATGTATGACCCTGTCTGATTTGGGACATGGACACTATTAAGTACAAGTAAAGGGCAGCAAGGTAAAATAGTTTCATATAAACTTCATATAAAATCATCATTAAACTGCTTCCAGAAGATCCAGCTATAAATGATCCAAAAAAGAGGTTGGTTTAATGTAATCAATTAGATTTCAGTACTGACCATCTGGTGATATACTTGTGTAAACCTGCCTCTTAGGCTATTATATGACCAGTGAATTATTTTGGCAGAATACTACTATATGTCCTGTTTTATTTTGTACTGAAAATTAAACTTGTCAGTTGGACTTCCAAGATGGCTGCACATTGAGTAATAGCTTAATTTCAGCTCTCCCAGCGTGAAAAAAGAAATTCAGAAGAGAGAGTCAGTAAACTCATATTTTAGGTAAATCTCTATAACTGGCTAGTAAGTGGACCATCTGGATGGCAGCAAAAAAGAAATTCATTGACCCTGAAAGAAAATCAATTACAAAAGGTGAGGAAATAATACTGACTGGGAAGAATTCTGCAGCTGTTCAGCAAAAAGCACTACAAGCTCCAGGTTTGGTGCAAGACATGACTTCCAGTATCCTAGATGAAAAAATAAGTCAAATGTACTCAGAGCTGATTAAAATAAACGAAACAGTGATGGAGTATATTAACTCAAATAAAAAAAATCTGGATAAAATGGAAGAAGCTTTAAACAGATAGTCAGACGAGATGATAAAACTGCAAAAACTGGGTCTATAATGTAGTAGTCGACCCGTAAATGTCGAAAACGTCAAACGTCGAACATTTCAATGGAAATCTCTGCACAGTGCGGAAATGGAAGTTTTTCATTGTCTGCACTGTATGGCGATCTTGGAGTTGGTATATTTAAGTAGCGGGGGTGTGGGGGTGCAGGGGGACTTGCCCCCCTGCTGACAGTGTTTAAGTGGTTTGCTTGGGTGGGTTTTTGAATTTTTTGTAGTTCTTCGACGTTTGACATTTTCGACATATAGCGGTCGACTATTACGTTTTCAAATACATTAGTATTCGATAATGTAATATAGACCCCAAAAATCAGACTACTAAATGAAGAAAAGGCTGGCTGAATATGACACTGCTCAAGAAGAGGTGTTCCAAAAAAATTATAGAATTAGGGGACAGAGCACATAGGGGAAAATCTGAGACGTTCTGCTGTACTACAAAAGCTGGAAGGAATAGACTGTATTAGTTTTATGAAAGCACAAATAAGCAACTGGACTGGTATTCCACAGCAGGAGTTGTTAATTGAAAGGGCACATTGTGTGTAAGCTCCAAACCTGGCCAAGAGAAAGCAACCTAGATCTTTAATAATAAAGATGCAATCTTATAAGCAGGAGTTCTTCTTCTTCTTCTTCTCTCGGCTTTTCCCGGTTAGGGCTTGCCACATCAGATCACCAGTCTGCTCATGATTGGCAGTGGGTTTTACAGTGTCGAGTTGCCAGCCCGGCGCCCAACCTTCCACAGAAGGCACACACACACACACACACACACACACACACACACACACACACACACACACACACACACACACACACACACTCACATCTAGGGCCAATTTAGAGTGTCCAGTCCATCTACAGCATGTCTTTGGGATGTGGGAGGAAAACGGAGCACCCGGAGGAAACCCACACGACCACAGGGAGGACATGCAGACTCCACACAGAAGGCACCCCAGCCGAGGATTAAACTGGAGATCCTCTTGCTGTGAGGCGACAATGCTAACCACTGCAACACCGTGGCCGCCCCAAGCAGGAGTTGATTCTGACAAAACTGTGGCAGAAGGACAAAGTACTAAAAGTGGAAGACAATACAGTGTTTGTGGAAAATGATTACTCACTGTACACTAGGCAAAACAGGAGTAAATTTACTTCTCTAATCAGGGAATGTTGAGAAGCAGGCATGAGATTCAAATGGCTATAACCAGCTGTCTTCAGAATATTCTTTCCTGAAGGGACAAAATCATTTTTTGATGCAGAACATGCTAAGAAGAAAATACGAAAGGTTGCCCAACAAAAAGTGAGCTGTGAAACAGAAGGAGATTCTGCTTCTTGTTCTGGTAATAAAGACCACAGAGACACTGTGTCACTAAAACCTTTTTGAATGTTTCAATGGAAAATACCTGAAAGACAGAAAAAAGCATGAGAGTTGACTAGAAGAACAGAGAGTTTGTTGGAAATGAAGCAAAGACTGGATTTGGGAGAATGGAGATTAGCAGGAATAAAACTCAAAAACTGGCAAATAAATGTGGGATTACAAAGGATTAACTATATTTGTGAAACATGACAAAACAAGAAAACCTGGAAATATTGCACTTTCTTGACTTTGTTAAACTTGTAGGGGACTCTAAAGCATATGCCCTACTTCATGTCATTAATGTTTGGAAGAACACTTTGGAGAGAGGAAGAGGTGGGAGAGAGATGGCTAAGTAAAACAAAATTTTGGTCTTATCAGTAGTATATTTTCATAATGCATGATATAATCTGCATGCTACAAAGTAATGTTTTCTCAGTTATTTACAAGTGTAATGGGGATACTAAAGTAAACAGGTCCCCTTGTTTTTTTGTTCCCTTCTTTTCTATTTCTCCTTGTTCAGTTTTAAAAAATATAGGCACTGCAACATAAAAAATAAGAAATGTTTAGTTAAAAGAGCATGACACACAAGAAAAAAAAAACTGATGTGTTTTTTTCTCATTGTTGCATAGGGGAATGACTGGACTAAGGCTCTTGACCTGATCTTGTAACAAGTTTTAAGAGAAATCAAATAAATAAAAAAGAAAATTGAATATAATAAAGTTTTCAACTTTCAGAGTAGTATACCTCCTGTCAAAAACATTCAAATGAAGGAAGTCTGACCTTTGGAAAGCTGCCAAAGTGAGTTTGTATATATACATAACCCATATACCATTATATCCTACATAGCAACGCTTTCCTCTAGCAAAGAAATACTTGTAGAAGCAATTCTGTATCTGGTTTTCATTGTCTTCATGTAGACAATCTGATAAAGAGCAATAAAAACAGAATACGTCTTACTTTCAATGGATAGGAGATTATGTTTTTGAACGCATTCAAGTGTTTTCTCAATCTGGAAGACCAATAAAGATGAGACAAAATCAGGCAGCGCTTTGTAATGCCGCCACCAATCAGAGTGTATTCATGCCCTTTTCAAGGGGTGTCCAATTGTTAAAATTAAATATTAAAACAAATAGTAGCAAATGACCTAAGCAATCAGGTTTTCAGAGTGACATGGGAAGATATCAAGGCAAGTATAAGCACTCTCAAATCTCTAAAGAAAAACACTGATTGACCAGCTACAATGTAAGTTCAAAAAATTAACAAATGAGTAAAATTATTGAAAATATAAACAGTAATTCCCAATAAACACAACTCAATTACCAGGAAAATGAAATCAATACTGTAGGATAGAAATCCAACATTCAGAAAAACATTAACTGGTCTGAATATTTACTGTCCCTGATCTAAACTAAATTATTACAGTAGAGCAAAAGCAGACTTACAGTTCTTGGGGAGTCCTTTGGGGTATTCACTGTACAGTACATCTGTGAACAACTCACAACTAGCTGTTAACTGGCTATAAAGGACTTCAACTGTCTTCAGCAGACTCTTTTGTAGACTAGCATAACTGTCATAACCGTTCCAGTTCTAATTTACATTTCATATTTTGAAAATCAACCAACAGCTGATTTCTAAAGTTCCTTCATGTCTTTCAGATTCTGACAGTAAAACATAGTAACTGTCAACATTCTGATTACCATATTTGCAGATCAGATGAATCTGAGACAGTTTGCCTTTGAATCTTTCTTCACAAACATGCACAATTAGAAATGTAAAGACCACTGTTCAAGTCTTTAAAATATTCAGTACAAATAGATCCTAAAATAAGATGTAAGAAGGTATCTACAATATCCTAGCTAGTCATGCTGGTATATAACACACACATTAATTTGAAATTATATACAAAACTTCAGCCAGACATGCTAGGACAAATGACAAATTTCTTCACACGAATAACCTTCTTTTTAGGTTAATCCAAGTCAGTGAGTGTGGCTGTCAGTTTGGGGAAATTGTTCCAATTATCAGAGAAAAACTTCAATATTTGAAGATGTACATATATTTGCATTTTAGTATTAAGTTAATAGGTTTTAGGGATGTATAGGAGTGCATTTGTTTTTTTGTTTGAGGACTTTCAGTAAAATGTTTTGTAAGACATGACATAGGCTCAAACGAATATGACAAGAAACAGCATCATAAAAGATCAACCTGACAAACATTAGTGTATACATAAACATAAGTAGATATTTAAAAAGCTATTGCACATAAAAGGTGAAAATAATAACTTTTTAACATAATGATGCTTTCTATATTATCTTTACACATTAATGGTTCCACAGATATATACAAAAATGAAACATAAGTAAACTACATCAAAAAATGTAGAGTACAAATAGCTATGCTATAGGAAATGCATTTGGAAAGAACTGAACATGGAATTTGATAAAAAAGGTTATCAGTACAGTTATTCAGTGAAACACCCGGGACAAAGGAAAACAGAAGTGCATAAATTAATTACAAGAGGAGCTCCAATACTGATAGAAGTGGATAAAACAGATAGTAATGGTAGATTTGTAGTATTAAGGGGATACTGGCAAGGGAGGTGGATTACACTGGTATGTATTTATATTCCACCTAAAACTGCTATATTCTGAGAGAAATAATCAGCTTTCAGCAGGGAATATTCCTTATAAGTAGGGACTGGAATTTGATTTGCAGCAGTGAATATGTGTCTGGGAGGTCCAGAAGGGAAAATATAACAAAGGAGGGTACATTTTTGAAGAAATTTATGAAAATAGTTGGCAGTGAAGATGTGAATTAAGAAGCAGGAGCTCAGAGTGAATTTACATATTATTACACAAGATACACAAACTCGGCTAGGCTAGACAGAACTTACATTTTACAGGAACATGTGTATTTAATTGAAAGTTTTGATACCAAGCAATAACTATTTCAGATCACATGCCAATAATAGCTAAAATAAAAAACGTAGGGTAGTGAAATAAAAATGAGACACTGGCACTTTCCAACCTATCTGTTGAAAAGAGGTCTATATTACCAAATCGAAAAACCCTTTATGCAAATACCTAAACATTGACACCTATAACGCGAACCGCAAAAATCCCGAATGCACTAAACAGCAAAAAATAAAATAACGAACTGTCATAGTTGGCCAACCCCACCACCCGCTACATATTACCTACCCAAACTAAATAAATAAACCACATACATACACTAACTAAATCCTACTTCTAACCACCGGTAAAGCACCAAAACACTACTTCTAACCCTATACTAAACCCCACATACACAACTAACTATGGATTATCCTTAACCCCTCCCTAAGCCTAAGGTCCGTAACTATCACACATGTCCCCTACAGACATACACCCAAAAAATAAATAATACACATACATACATTTAACAAAACCCCACTTCCAACATTACACTAAACTCCACATACACAACTATCTATGCACTATCCTTAACCCCTCCCTAACCCTAAGGTCCATAACTACCGCACACATCCCCTACAGATATACACCCAGAAAAAATAAATAATACACATACATACAGTTAAATAAATCCCTACTTCTAACACTACACTATATCTTACATACATTACCTATCTATTCAATTACCTTAACCCACATCCTAACCCTAAAGTCCTATCTATCGCACACTTACCTTACGGAGCTATACCACAGAAGGGCCAACCATTACACTTCGACATTTCAATTTTCGCTATTTTGGTTGTTCGACGTTTCCGTCTTTCACACAATCCGTGTCGCTCTTTTCGTATTTGTGATTATGGTCTTTCGATCTGGTAATAGGTACCAGGTGAAAAGAGAGGAATTTAAGGAACTGGTAGTGGAAATTATTTGGGAGTTATTAGAGAAGAAAAAAAATTCTTCTGAAAAAATAGCAAGGGAGTGGGATAAAATTAAAGTGAAGTTTAAAAACAGGGTGGAAATAAAAGAAAGAGAGAGATGGTTAACAAATCACAAGAAATATTAAGAGGGACTGACAAATGTTAAAGTATTGCAGAATAGGGGGAATCTCACAGAACAAGAAGAGGAGCAATTGCAGAATGCTAAACAGAAAATAAGGAATTCCCTTGATGATACGCAGGAGTTTAGAAAGATTGCTGTTATGCAACTGTTTTTTGATAATAACTCCAGAGCACAAAATCTTTTGGCATAACAACTGAGATAACAGAAAGTAGAAAGGGTTATCGCCAAGCTTAGGGTGCATATAACAAAGAAGACAACAACAACAGCACTACCAGGCTATACCTCATATCATGCTTTTCTGCCCCAAAACAAGGACCGAACCACAAAAGGAGGGGGAGTTTCCATATTTATCAAGGATATCCACACCTCCAGGTTAGTGGCATTGCACGAAGTATCGGAGACCATCCATGTGCAACTAACAGTGGGCAAGACTGCTTTTCAGTTTATAGCATCCTACAGACCACCCTCTCAAAGTCAGAAATCACACTCAGCTTTCCTGAAAACATTGGAGAACATGAAGATCTCTACAAACACCATTATAGTGGGCGACTTCAACTACCCAAACATTGACTGGGAGCACTACTCAAGCCCCAGCACCTTAGCCCAAAGGTTCCTGGAAATTATAAACTCAAATGCTATGGAACAACTAGTCACCACTCCCACAAGAGGGGACAACATACTAGACCTGATCATTACCAACATGGGGACAATATGCTCCACACCAGAAGTATATCCCTCACTGGTAAGATCAGACCATAAATTAATTTCACTGGATATCCACATCCCGACCCCACCCCCAGCCCAGAAAACCACAGTGAAAAACTTCTCAAAAGTGAACTTCTCACTTCTCAAAACCAAAGTGGAATCCTTCAAGGCCCCAGGGCGAGTGGAAACTACGGCCCAAACTGCAGAATCCTATATAAACGCATTCTACGGACATCTCCAGGAATGCATGGATCATGCTATCCCAAACAAAACCAAGACCCAATCATCCAAAGGCAGGCGTCCAGTCTGATGGACCCCTGCCATAAATAAAATGTACAACAGAAGGAGGAAGCTACTACATGATAGAGCAAAATCCCTAATAGGGAAGGCATCTCTGATCAGTACTAGCAAAAAATTACGATCTCTCATAAAATCCTCCAAGGCCAGCTTCGAGAGAAAAATTGCACAGGACACCAAAGACAATCATAAGGCTTTTTTCAGTTATGTTAGAAACCTGGGATGCAACTCCCAGACTTGTTCTGAGTTGATTCTAAACGACAAAAAATACACTGAACCCACAGACATCGCCAATATCCTGGCAGACAGGTTCAGTGCAAACTTCTCCACCCCCTCCCCCCCAAAAGAGCAAGTATCTATCCCGGCAGAGGGCTGCCTCCCAAACATCTCTGATGCTCAGGTGAAGGCTGCCCTCTCCAAAGCAAAAAACACTGCTTCCATGGGACCAGATGGCGTCCCAGGTTGCGTCCTACATGAACTCCAAGAGGAACTAATCCCTCAAATAAAACAGCTATACAATCTCAGCCTCACTACAGGATATGTGCCCACAGAATGGCATACAGCAACAGTGGTCCCACTCCACAAAGGTGGAGCCTCTACGGACCCTGGAAACTATTGCCCCATAAGCCTGACTAGCTTAGTCTGCAAGGTTATGGAGAGGATCATCATGGAGCTCATAAACAAAGACATTGGGGACCTACAGACACTAGATCCTATCCAGTTCAGCTTTGTCAAGGGCAGATCCTGCCTTTTGAACCTGGTTGACTTCTTTGAAACAGTCACCAAAGCCATAGATGAAGGGAAGGTAGTCCACACAGCCTATCTGGACCTTGCAAAGGCATTTGACACAATACCCCACTCGGGCATCATAGATAAGCTATCCAGCTTAAATATAAACCCCTATGTCACAAGATGGGTCGCAAACTGGCTCAAAGACAGAACCCACAGAGTGAGAGTTGTGTGAGCCATGTCCGACTCGAAACCGGTCACAAGTGGTGTCCCATAGGGTTTTGTCCTGGGACCACTCTTGTTCGGTATATACTTTTCCGAGGTACAGGCAAACATGGGAGGACTATGGCTCACCAAGTTTGCAGACGACTGCAAACTGGGCGCCATAATCAACTCTCCAGCTGACACAAACATCCTTCAAAAAGGTCTCACAGAGACAGATAACTGGTGCCAGCGCCATGGTTTAAAGCTAAATGCCAAAAAATGTATAGTCATACCCTTTGGCAAAAACAATGTGCCAACAAATTACCACACAGGCGGAAACCCATTAAGTACAGAGAAAGTTATTAGGGACCTGGGGACCCAAGTTGATAGCAATCTCTCCTTTGAAAACCACATTGCCAAAGTGGTTAGAAAGACCTTCTACATAGCCCACCTCATCACAAAGGGTTTCACATCTAGATCAAGAGAGGTAATCGTGCCCCTTTATTCATCCCTCATCAGGCCCATCATAGAATACAATGCCCCTTTTGGGATGTACCTTACCCAACACCTGCAGCAATTAGAAAGACCCCAAAAGTATCTCACCAAGAGGATCAAGGGTCTCAATCAGATGCCATATGCTGCTCGGTTAAAAAAAACTCCAGCTCTACTCAGTTGCATACCGCCTACTTCGAGGCGATCTATGCCTGATATACAAAGCTATGTCAAATCCAGAATTAATGGATATGCTCCACCTCAGTAAATCTAAATCCCTTAGAGCCACATGCTCAAGGGACTTGAACCTCAGCACAGAAATAAATAGAACTTGCTGGAGGGACAGGTTCATAACCCAGAGGCTCCCTTCGCTCTGGAATAGAATTCCAGTTCATGTGAGGCAGAGCACCTCATTGAATCTCTTCAAGAAGAATCTTGATAGGTGGATGGGGGATCGTAAGTTTGTCGCAGGGATTACTCCCATGTCACTATTGGACAGAGGCACAGTAAACTAAACCTTAAAAAGGGCACAGTATACTCAAATCAAGGGGTGGCGTAAGCCATACAGAATCAGGCTAGGCTTATAATTGCCCCAGGGCAGATAGCCTAGTATGAACCTATGAACCTATGAACCTAAGTGATCCTGTAGTGTTACTAGAAATATTTCAGAAATTTGTTGAAAGTCTGTATAAAGCAGAAACATATGGTAATCAAGAAAAGGTATAAATGGAAAGGTTTATGGAAGAAGTAAATATGTCATGGTTAGAGGTAGATGAGGCTAAATTAATAACAGTTAGGATAGGAGGAGATGAGATAAAAAAGGTGATGTATAACCAATCCACAGGAAAGTCTCCACAAATAGATGGTTTTCCTGTAGAAATCTGTAAGCTAGGAGGGAAAAAAATGACAAAGATCTGGTAGACTTTGTTTAACAGTAATTTTAATAGGAGGAGAAGCACCAACATCCTGGAAGAAAGCAGTAGTGCTATAATACCTAAACAGGGTAAAAACCCATCAGATCCAGCTTCATACTGATCTATTTCAATCCTAAACCATGCTTATAAAGTGTTTATGTTGGTCTATGTTACATAATCAAATAGGGAAAGGAAGCACTTGGCCACCTTACGAATGCCACATACACTGCTATCCCCCCACCAAATATACATACCAATTCCAAGATCCCACTACAGTGGGGAAAAGGGCAGTTTCCTAACATTGGCCAACTGCTTCCTTTCCCTGTGGAATTTTTCGCTGATGTGAACATTCGCTTTATTGAACATTCACTCTTTTTGTCTCTACAAAAAGAGTTTTGGTGAAGTGTGGGTTGATTATGTGAAGCAGAAACATTTATGTCTATAATGGCTAAAAGAAATGGCAAAACCGATGCCAAAATTGATAGATGTGGATCAGTGTGGTTTTGTGGAATGAAGGCAAATATTTGACAACATTAACAAAACACCAATGATCCAGAGGGAAACAGAATGCAAGAAAATACCCTTGTTGTTGGTGAGTCTTAATGCAGAGAAAGCATCTGACAGAGTAAACTGGGAGTATATGAGCAGGGCAATGGAAGTATTTGTATTGCCTGACAAAATCATAAGGTTGATTAGGGGGATATATGAGGGATCGGAGGTGTAAATCAAAGTGGGTGAGTTCTTCTCTGATAATTTCTGTTTGAGCAGAAGAACCATTCAGGGGTGTCCTCTTTCTCCTTTATTATTTTTATTATATTTAGAACCACTGGCTAAGAAAATAAGGGACTCAGAAATTCAAGGATATACTTCGTATGATAGTCAAGAAAAGCTGGCCCTGTTTGCAGATTATATTATTTTAAAACTAGAAAATGACATTTCAGTGTTGTGAAACAATTTGAGGCGGTTTCAAATCGTTTCGGGATACAAAATCAATGAAGCTAAAGCAAAGGCAATGGCTGTAAATTATGTACCCACACACAAATTGGTTCATCATTATCCATATTTATGGCAGACATAAATAAAGTACAAAGGAGTATGGATTAAAAAGGATTCTGGTGTGGCAGCTAAGGATATGTGGGAAGAGACTAAGATAATATAAAAACTGGAAGCTCTATTATATAGATATGGATAGCAAGATACAAGTAGTTTAAATGTTTTTAATACCTTTAGTTTTATACACAGGTCAGGCATAGTTTTATCAATCAGAGGAGAAATTGTGGATAATAATTAATAAAGAGCTGAAGGATTTTATCTGGGAGAGGAAGCCGGCAAGAGTCAAGACCTTTTGCCTAGGGCACCAGTTGACCTATGGCCACTCCTTATAGCAGAGTATAGGCAAAGAGAAAGGAATAGGGGATCCTAAGCAAAAGTCCAGCACTGATAATGTTTTTAGTAGAATCTTGAACAGAAGCTGCTATTAAAAAAGGAATTAATGTGACAGCATACAAAATACTGCATGATACCTATAAGAATCAGTCAAAGGAGGTTAGAAAGGATTGGGAAGAGAGATCGGATAAGCAATTCACAAAGAAACAATGGGGAGATGTAAGTATGTCTCCCAAACATGCAACAAAGTCTAGAAGACTTAGGCTCTTTGCTTGAAAATGTTTACATAGGTGTATTTTTATACTCCATAGACACTCCAAAGAAATTTTCCTTAGGTAAACAGTAAATGTTGGAGGTGTGATGGAGAAGAAAGCAGCAATTGGGTATATATTTTCTGGGAGTGTAATGAGTTGGCAGACTTTAATGATTCCCTGCAGACTACTCTGTCAGAGATACTGGATAAACAAATTGGTGTAACTAAGGAAATTACTTTTTTTGAGCTATGATACAGAATCGGAATTGCCTCGACAAAGTAAGCACTTGCTGAGTCTAATTATGATGGCTGCCAAAAAAACAATTACTAAAAAATGGAAATCAAAGTCTAAACCAACTTTACTAGAAGTAATGAATATAGTAAAAGAGATAAAACTTTTGGTATTGGAATCTTTAGAAAAGGGTAGGAGCAAATTACATAGAAAAAATGGGAATTGTGGGAACCATACATGCAGAGGAGGAACGAGATTTAAAAGAAGGTAGGATTTAAATGAGCTTTGCAATGTTTGACTGACAATGCCTGATTACAAGTGATGTATAATGTTTGTAACTGAAATTATATCAATATGGTTTGTTTTCATTTATATAAATCTATCTTATATCTTACACTCCTTCCTCCTTCCATTGCTACTACACATTCCACTATCTCCTTTAACTTACCCTAACAATCAGCAGTTCACTGATTGTTTTCCCTGCACTTGGTCCTTCTCTAGCTCTTTCTTCATACACAATACCACCTTTCCACACTCCTGATTCACCCTCTTTGCACTGTACCTCCCTACTCCTTCCTCACTATCCATCTACGCTCTTCTTGTATCTAGCCCTACCCCCTCTCTCTGCTCTACCTACGACAACTAATCTACACCATAGATCCTATCCTTTTGTAGTCAACCCTGCAAGATAAGTCTACAGGTCACTTCCTGTCCGTACCTGCACTATCCCTCTTTACTCCACCCCCTTTTTCCCCTATTTCCTCACCTAACCTATAAATATACCTGCTCCCAAGTGGTGCCATCTTTAATCCTTTTATTTGCCCCAGGCTGCTGTGCTATCCTGCCTTCAGTGTTCCCCACCTGTGCAAGTGATATTTATTACGCTCAACAACCGCCTGACCAGTACCAAGTCTAGGGTATTTATCCTATCCAGGACTGCTGCCTCCTCCCTAAACTAAGGAACAGAGACAAACCTCTTTGGTCATCTCTCCTCCAAAGAACTCAAGAAACTCAACAACCGCCTGACCAGTACCAGGTCTAGGGTATTTATCCTGTCCAGGACTGCTGCCTCCTCCCTAAACTAAGGAAAAGAGACAAACCTCTTTGGTCATCTCTCCCCCAAAGAACTCAAGAAACTCAACAACTGCCTGACTAGTACCAGATCTAGGGTATTTATCCTGTCCAGGACTGCTGCCTCCTCCCTAAACTAAGGAAAAGAGACAAACCTCTTTGGTCATCTCTCCCCAAAAGAACTCAAGAAACTCAACAACCGCCTGACCAGTACCAGGTCTAGGGTATTTATCCTGTCCAGGACTGCTGCCTCCTCCCTAAACTAAGGAAAAGAGACAAACCTCTTTGGTCATCTCTCCCCCAAAGAACTCAAGAAAGTAGCTGTTTCCCACTACATGCGAAGAATGGTCAATCAATGAACATTTTCAGCTAACTGAGCAGATGATAGTGTAATCTTAACGCCGAATGCTAGATATTATTCGGGGATACTGCATTTCTACACAGACTTTATTTTTAACGGTTATTAGAGTTGCTGATTAGGCGGAATGTTAGCGGACTTAAGAGCTACTTGATATTTTGGTATTTAGAACTTGAAGAACTCTAAGTCTTTTACTAGCTGCTTCTACCTTGCCGAATCCTGTGTTAAATCAAATAACATATCTTGGATAATGACCTAAGCATTTTTTTGCCAATTGTGTTTTCAAATGTACAGTATTTTACTGTTTAGTTTGCTTATAGACTACTTCTACATTGCCTAAGCCTGTGTTAACTTAAACTTTTTTGGATAATGACCTATGGCATTTATGGCCAATGTGTTCTCATATGAACAGTGTTTTACCATATACTTTGCATATAGTCTATGTTTAGTCCCACTGCCTATTTCAACACATTTTTCTTCTCCCTTTGTGCACACAGCTCAACAACTGCCTGACCAGTACCAGGTCTAAGGTATTTATCTTGTTCAGGACTGCTGCCTCCTCCCTAAACTAAGGAAAAGAGACAAACCTCTTTGGTTATCTCTCCCCCAAAGAACTCAAGAAAGTACATCTCATTCTGACTGTTACCTACCTTCAAGTTTGTTACATACACTTCAGGTGCCTACTGCTAATTCCATAGCCAGGACAGCCAGCAGCTAAACCCTTCCCCCTCCCTACAAACAGTATATTTACTCTTACAGCTTCCTTAACTTTGTCTGTGTAAATCTACCTTTCTCCTTAGAGCTGCACTCTGGTTCAGCCTTGACTGCAGTTTCACCCCTTGTCCACTAGGTGGCACCCCCCTTCCAGGATCTTTCCCCTGCCTATCTCACCTCCAGCATACAGAATTTTTACCAAATACCCTTTTCTAACTTTCTGATAGACCTACTTACACTCCTTCCTCCTTCCATTGCTACTACACATTTCGCTATCTCCTTTAACTTACCCTAACAATCAGCAGTTCAATAATTGTTTTCCCTGCACTTGGTCCTTCTCTGGCTCTATCCACTCCATTTGCCCTGTGGCCTCACTCAGCTCCCCTACCCTGCCCCATTTCCCACCCGCCCCACTACTCCTACATTTATACTTACCAAACCACACACCCCCATTAATTGGACAATCCCACTAACCTCTTTTCAACCTATCACTACCTATCCTTCATTCACACATCCCAATTCCCACATTTTCGTACAATCACTCTAATACACCACCACATCCTTTTCTCTTAACTTATCTAGCACACTAGCCACTATGTCTACACACACCACCACTTCAACTCTAAAACTTAAACCACTGTACTACCTTACACCACCAATTTTGATACTTTATATAGCTACCTTCTATGAATTCCACTATCTACTTCCATCGTCATTCACTTCCACATATACCCAAACACACACCCCTCCTGTAATACTACCTCACCTCTTCAAACAATGTGCTGCTCCAAAACATCTACATTCTATACAAACTAATTACTTAAACCCAAAGAATAAAAGCTATTACCAAATCTTAATAAAATTCTCCAAACTTATAAAGAGTTTACTAACTACCCTCATAGCTGACGGAGACATCCATCCCAACTCAGGCCCTAACTCTTCAACTACCACTTACACCAAAATAAAAACTCCCACCAACATAAGAAATTCTCACAATGTCCCCAGAGCATTTCTAGTCTGCCACCTAAATATCAGAAGTATAAAAAACAAACTCCAAGAGCTGCATGCCCTCATAGACATCCACTCCCCTGATAGTTTTTGCCTCACTGAAACTTGGCTCAAACCCACCATCCCTGACAATGAAATACTTCCCCCTGGCTACAATATTACTAGAATGGATCGTACAGGTAAAAAAGGAGGTGGAGTTGACATTCTATACAAATCCCCCCTTGAGCTATCTACAATTAGCATCCCATTAAACCTAACTGCCACCAATACTGAAACTATCCTCTCAAAAATCCAACTCGGTAACAACAAATCTATTAACATAGTGTGTAGTTATATTCCCCCAGGCAATAACATTAACATCTTAGAAAGTACCCTCCATTGGTTATCCTCCACCCACCCCCAAGAAACAATCATTCTCGGGGACTTCAACATCGACTGGACAACCTGTTCAGCTAACTTCCCCACTACCCACATTAACTTACATGGCTTCTCCCAAACAATTTCTACCCCCACTAGAATCAACAACTCCAGCAATAAGGAAAACATCTTAGACTGGATCTTAATAAATAACAAACTACAGTTATACAAATCAGGCACTCAACCTGAAGCCATGAGTGATCACCTGCTAACCTACATAATGAGAAAAAGAGAAAACCTGCCACACCAAACCTCATTTAAAACTCTTAGATCCAAAAAAGCACTTTAACCTAAATAGTTTCTTATCTGATTTAAGCTCTTTCAAATGGGACAATCTTACACTACTCCCTCTAGACCAAGCAGTTTCATATTTCAACACCAGATTCCTAGCCATTCTAGACAATTATGCTCCCATACACAGAATCAGAACCAAAAACAAAATAGCTCCATGGCTAACCAATACTACTAGACAAAAACTAACAGCCAGAAATGCAGCATGGACCTCTTGAAGAACCACTAAATCCCCTCAAGCCCACCAACTATTCAAGAAATGAAGCAAAAAGATCTATCCTGCTAGACAAGCAAAGCTACTATGTCAACTTACAGCAAAAACACCAAAATCAACCTCAAAAATTTTGGTCAGGCTTGAATAAACTACTACACCCAGGTAAATCTGTTACCCCCACCCCATCAACAACCTTATACCTACCCCCTGATTCTGTAGCTAAGACACTTTCTTCACCAAAACTGTAAAATTCCTAGCTAATAATCTAGCTCCCTCCTCCTCGACTACTAGCACAGCTATTCAGGTGAACCCCCTCCCCTTAAAATCAATTATATCCCTACAGACTATATCAAATCCTTACTAAAGAAATTAAAACCTACCTCCCTGGCAGCAGTCCAACTCCCGCAGAGTTTCTAGAAAAAGCTGGCAATGTAATAGCTTATCCAATCTCCATCTTAATCAATCGTTCTATCCAGGAATCCTACCTTCCCCCCATTTGGAAAATAGTTCATATTATTTCACTTCATAAAGGTGGAAACTCCACTGAACTCTCTAATTATAGACCTATCACCATACTATCTCCCCTAGCCAAAATAATGGAGAAATGCATACAAAAACAACTTTTAAACCACCTGACCCATAATAATCTCCTAGCACCATCCCAGCACACAGTACTACCACTGTCCTTCTCACATTCTCTCACAAAATAAATCTAAACCGCAATCAAAACCTGCTTTCCTCTGCCCTCTTCCTTGATTTGTCAAAAGCATTTGACATGGTTAACCACAACCTACTCTTAGACTCTCTCAAATCCCTGTCCATAGACAACCCAGCAATCAACTGGTTCCACTCTTACTTACACGGTAGGCAGCAAGCAGTCCTGTGGAAAGAGCATCTATCTCCTCTTTTACCGGTCACTCTAGGAGTACTCCGAGGTTCTATTCTGGGTCCCCTCCTTTTCTCTATTTTCATAAACGACCTGCCCAACGCTATCCCTCATGCTACTACTATACAGTCCGCAGATGACTCCACACTAATCTGATCTGCCGCAACTCCTACAGAATTACAATCCCTATCCCAAACAACCTTCAACAAAGTAGCGAACAGGCTTAATAATCATCAGCTCTTATTGAACCCAAACAAAACCAAACTTCTACTATCTTCCCCCACCCGTAAGAGAACACCACTAACATTTTCAGTCTCTTCTCATAATGGCATCATAATTTCTCCAGAACCAACTACTAAACTGCTAGGTATAATCACTGATAATAATCTAAACTACAATGCCCATATAGGCAAAACTATACAAACAGTAAACAAAAAAATAGGCTCCATGTATAGGATTAAGAAATTTCTAACCCCTACTGCCAGAACAGCCATAGCTCACACACATCTTCTGTCATCCCTTCTCTATGCCTCACCCATCCTCACTAACTTATCCAAATCAAATCTCAACAAAATCACAAAATGTTACAACAATATAGCAAGATTTGCTAGAGGCTCAGAATACAGAACTCACCACTGCCATAATCTTCAGAATTTAGGTTGGCTAGAGCTACCCAACCAGATCTATTATAACCAACTCATAATAACTCATAAAATCATCCACCAACCTTCCTACACCCCCAGTCTAGCTAATGTCATTACCCCATATTGCAACCTAGCATCCCTTCACTCTTCCAGCAGAATGCTAGTACAACTTACCAAAGCCAACAACTCAGCTGGATATTCCTTATTCTCTAACACTGCTGGTAAAATATGGAACTTCCTTCCTGCTGAACTAATGACCAATTGCTCCTTGCCTCACTTCAAAATATCACTAAAGACACACATGTACAATAACTGGCTATGTCCTTGTCTAAACCCTGACTAAACTCAAATTACTCAGTCTGAGTTACTACACTGACTTGAGTTTCAATTTCAACCAAAGTTTGTCTCAGTCTTAGCTAGGCCCAGTCAAATCCAACATTACTTATATAATCCATGAATCCATCTTAGCTATCAAAGATATTTTCCCTTTTCTCTCTGTACCCTCCTTCAATTAATCTCCTCTACCCCCTTTATATTATCTCTAGCTTCCATTATCTGAACTGCAACCTCATTTCTCAGCCTCTGCTGCCTTCTTCCCTAGCTACCCTTCTCTTATCTCATTCTTCCTCTCTTTCTTTATAAATAATCTTCCTTTTCCTGTCTCCTCTTCCTATACACTCATTTCTCTTATATGTTTTATTTTTTTCTCCCTTTATAGTTTCCTTCCATCTCCCACTTTGTTGTTGACTTTCTCTTACTAAAATAAAACCTTACTTTGAACCTCTCTTCATTATGGAACCTATTTGTAGTTGTCTTTTGATTTTTGTTAAATTCCTTAATATCACTGTAAATATTACCTTACTTAGAACATTCTCTTAAATATGTAACTTATTTGTATTTTTCTTTTGATTTTTGTTAAATTGCTAAATATTACTGCATACGGCATTTTAAATGTTTATGTTTGGAGCTTTTCTCCCCGGGCCTCCGCTGAAAACGGATATGTATCCAGTCGGACTTTCCTGGTTAACAAATGTAAAATAAAATAAAATAAATAAATAAATGACTGCCTATGTCATATGTGATAATTTAATAAAGATGCTTCTTGTTTAAGAAAAAAATAAACTTGTCAGTTATTCTGGTGGTACTGTGACTACCCACTTTAGGATTTTGATCACATATGATAAATATAACACCTTTTTTACCTTGTTCACACAAAAAGGTGCTGCAGATCCTCATAAGACTGGCCAAGTTTCTCCTCTTCATCATTTGAGCTGGAGCACAAAATCATATATCACTGTAATGGTGAACAGCTTGACTAGGACATTTTCTTGAGTTGTAAATGAGCACTTTTGATAGGGTCTATATTATATGAACGAAAGTTCATATAAGCGAATGCTCTAATGAGCGAAATTCCCAGACATCGAGGTGCGTGTTGTAGGATCGCAGTATAGTGAAGATTGAAGTTTTTGCCCTTTCCTTACTGTAGTGTGATCTCAGAGTTGGAATATATATTTAGCGGGGGGTGTGGGGGAATACTGTTTTCAATATCCGGGATTTTTGCTCATTGAGCGTTCGCTTATATGAACTTTCGTTCATATAATATAGACCCCTTTTGATGTCCCTTTATTAACTATGAGGGTATTCAAAATTTCTTCTGCAACATTCTTGCCCACAGTGGACTGTCTGATGTAATGCGACCCATTCCAGTCCATTTTATTTCACTAATTCTCAAGATGTTAATCAACTCATTCTTAACCATACCAAGTTTACCTTGGTTCATAGTTTTTACATTCTAGGTTTCAACGGTGAAAAATTATTTGCACAACTAGACTTTCACTTCCGAACACCTCAGCAGATGGGCATTCTTCTGGCTTTAATCCATATGCATCATAACCTTTAGTACTACTTTTCCATGTCCTATGCTGCTCCTCAGTAATATGTTGGACACCTTCAGTTCTGAGGATTTCATTTTGGAGTGTCAGTTTGACATGTCTCTGGTTGCTTTTATTCACAGGGTTTATTTAGCCAAAATACTGGAGAGGATTGCCATTACCTTCTCCAGTGGACTATATTTGGCCTGAGCTCACTGCAGCCACCTCTCGGTCTTGGGTGGCCTAGCATGAAACTTCTTTCTCCATATAATTATGTATCTATGCAGAAACGCAGCAAGCAGAAGCCCTAAAACCATTACTATAAAACAACCCTAAGATTAATACAAATCACAGACTCTGGTTTCTCTGCTACTGAATGAATAGATATGGACATTTGTTTTTTACCATACCACACTTAAAGATCTGACTCCTTCTCTGGGTACTATTCCTTCTCCGATCAGCTGCTCTACATGTGGATTAATTACATTCCCCAACATACTCCCATTACTACCCACCCTCCATATCTTTAAATTTCTTGGCCACAAGATATTACCTGCCACACCACCTGGACCATGGCATTCTATACAATCATTCAATCAATGTATTAAGATACAGCAAATGACCAAAACGTCAACAAATCAGAAATAAAAAGAAGTTATGTACTCACCATAACATTCCATGTGAGTTGTCCATCTCACCTTCATTCTGTACTGGTGGGTTCGGAATGGATCCTTGGTTTGACTCGGCCGTTTGCAAAAGCTCGAGGTCTCCAACTAGCTCATGGCTTACTCCCTATCCCATGATGCCCTAGGGAATTCCCCAGATCTTGTTTGCTGGTATATTAAAATGCGCATATAAAGATTTGTTATTATTTACAAGCCAAGAAGAGGGTCAGAGAATATTAGATGCCTAATAGTAAACTCTCAATCCACCAGGAGCCAAAGGCTGGGTGTAGGAGGGTGGGACGTAAGAATGAAGGCGAGATGGACAAGTCACATGGAATGTTATGGTGAGTGCATAACTTCTTTATGTAATGTCCTGTCTCACCTTCATTCTGTATTGGTGGGACTGTGTCCCTAGCACCATCTTTCTTGGGTGGCTCACGGAAGAACATTCTTCAGAACAGTGGACCCAAAAGAGGCCATGTCTCTGGAGGCCAAATCCACTTTGTAATGAGTGATAAAGGTTTGGAGCCTTGCCCATGTTGCTGCAGCACAAAAGGTATCAATTAGCAGTTTTGCATGAAAGGCAGATGAGGTAGAAATAGCCCTGGTAGAATGAGCTCTTATTTTGCCTGGACGTTGTTTGTTTACGGACTGGTAGGTGAATGTAATGCAATCTGACAACCATCTGGATAGAGTGGATTTAGCTACTGGAGCACATTTCTAGCAGTCTGAAAAGGATACAAACAGTTGGGCAGACTTTCTAAAGTCCTTTGTTCTGTCCAAGTAGAAACATAATTGCCTGTGTACATGTAGTTGGTGTAACATATATTCTACCTCACTGTCATACTTGAAAAAACTGGTACATTTATGGACTGGTTTAAGTTTGATTCTGAGCATACCTTTGGTAGAAAGTATGGGTTTGTATGAAGTGAGACTCTGTCCTTATGGAGGTTTGATGGACAACGCTTGTAGCTCTGAAACTCACCTAGCTGAGGTGATTGCTACTAAGAAAATCGTCTTCCAGGTTAAAAACATTAGGTCACAAGATGATGCAGGCTCAAAGGGGGAAAGGTTTATACGGGATAATACAAAATCTGGGTTCCATTGGGGTAGAGGTGGTTTAATGGGTGGTTTTAACAGGTTAGTGCCTCTCAAGAAAGCTTTGCAAAGTCTGTGGGACATAATATTCGGACTCCTTTCTCCAAAATGGAAATTAGAGATTGCTGGTGGTTGAACTTGAGTAGTAGCTGCAGCTGCCCCCTCCTTAAAAAGATTGGCTAAAAACTCCAGTATGGAGGGTATAGGTGTAGAGAAAGGGTCAAGATGATTTTCCAAAGCCCAGGAGGAAAAATCTTTTCCATTTGCTGAGATATAATCTTCTCGTTGAAGCTTTGTGAGAAGAAATCAAGATATGTTGCACTGAAGGTGAAAGATCAGGTAGCCTGGCTATGCTTGGAATCGGAGTAGCCATGCTGTCAGCTTGAGGATTTGAAGAGATGGATGGAGCCTTCACGATGGGTGAGTCAGAAGATCCGGAACTGGGTCCAGAATCCAGAGCTCTTCCTGAAGATGAAACCACAAAAAGGGGAACCAAATTTGATGAGGCCAGTATGGGGTGACAAGTATTAAGGTCCTTCCCAAAGCGCTGGCTTTCTGAAGAACTTTGGATATCAACGGAAAAGGAGGAAGGGCGTAGAGGAGACCTGAGGGCCAATCATGTACAAGTGATCCCTTGCGGACTTGATTAGGGCAAAGTAGCTGCTGAATTTGGCATACATGGATGTTGCAAAAAGGTTGCAGCAAGTCTGGCCCCATTTTCGGAAAATCATTTCCACTATGCTTTGTTTCGGGGGCCAGCCATGAGGCATCAGTATTACCCTGCTGAGTTTGAATGCTATCATGTTGGTCTTCCCTGAGATATGCGTTGCTACCAAAAAATGTTGGGAGGAGGTTCCCCACTGCCATACTCTCAGGGCCTCTCAACAAAGGGGGTAAGGTCTGGTCCATCCTTGTTTGTTTATATACCATACAACTGACATATTGTCCATTTAGATAGCAATCGTTCCTAGCGGAAGAGAGTCTTGGAATGCCTGCAACACAAGAAGCACTGCTCTCATCTCTAGGACAATGATGTGCAACTGGGCCTTGTGATCCTGCCAAGTGCCTTGAACTGTCCTTCCCTGATAATGCCCCCCCCCAATCTGGGAAGCATCTGTGGTCACTGTGGCTAACTGTTGTGGAAGAATAAAGGGTTGACCTAAAGTCACTTGACTGGAGTGTTGCTACCAACGAAGGTCTCTCTTGCAAGATTCTGTTAATATGATCTGTTGTGACATCAAAAGTTCCTGCATGGACCACTGAGTGAACAGCAGCCACTGTAGAATTCTCATGTGCAGCCACACTAAAGGAATTATGTTTATCGCTGATGCCATGATGTCTAGTACTTTTAAAACTGTCCTTGCTTGAATCTTCCTTCTGAAAAGAAGGACTACAACCTGTGGTCACAGGGCTTGTACTCTTTCTGGGGGAAGCTTTACCATAACTTTTTGTAGTATCTAGATCTGCACCTATAAAAATGACATGTTGAGATGGCAATAAGGCAGATTTTTCGTAGTTTATTCTGATCCCTAAATGGGAACAGAGTTTCTGAGTGGTGTCTCTTGCTTTTAACAGATGCTTGGTGGTGGCAGTTAGGAGCCAGTCGTCTAGATATGGAAACAGTCGGAGTCCGAGACATCTCAGGTGAGCCGTAACTACTGACATACATTTGGTGAACACTCTGGGGGCTGTAGTGAGACCAAAGGGCAGAGCTCAAAACTGGTAATGACTGGCTCACAGCCAAAAGCACAGATGACTCCTGGATGGCCTGCCCATTATTATATGGTAGTATGCATCATGGAGGTCTATACAGCACCCAATTGTCTTTTTCCAGAAAGGGAAGTAACAACTGCAGTGTTACCATCCAGAACTTTGTCTTTGTTACAGATTTGTTCAATCTGCTAAGATCCAGTATGGGTCTCCAGTCCCCTGTTTTCTTTGGAACTAAAAAGAACTTTGAGTAAGTCCCGGATCCTATTTGGTCTGCAGGGAATGGTTGGATGACTCTTTTTTTCTAGCAACGTCTGTATTTCTAGGGTTGCTTGTATCCTGTGACTGGGTGGAACATCCGGAATGTTTTTTATGAGTGGGGTGGGAAAGGAAACCTCTGGACATGCTTTTTACCCATTTGTGTTTTGTTATTTTTAGCCAGGCGTCTGGGTACAAGAATAAGCGACCCCTGACTGCCTCCAGAGAAGGACAGATAGGTCTCCTTTCAGGAGCGCTGAAAAGGCTTACCAAAGAAAAATTCTCTGTCACCCTGGTTTTGCAGACCCCTCTGCCCCGTGGCTGGCATCCTCCATTATTGCTTCCCCCTCTACCCTGGGGGAAGATTCACCACTTGTGCCTTGAAAAATCCTCTGGAATTTTTGAAATCACATCTTTCCTCCCTTTTGACCTTTTGGATAAGGCCTAGAAGGTATGAAAAAGTGGACTCTGATGGCAGAGAAATTTTTTCCTTCCTGTTCACACCTTGTTCGTGTGTCTTTGACCTTAGGCCCGAACAAGGACGAGCCATCAAAGGGGACGTTAAAGGAAGACTTAAAGGGTTCCGCAAAGTTGCACAAGCACATCCAGGGATGTCTCCTAAGGGGAAATTCCTGAATCCGCTGCCCTACTCGCTCCATCAGCTCCATAGGAAATGAGCCTTATGGATGAGTTTACTACTGAATTCAAGGTGTAGAGATGGGAGGACACTTTATTTGATACCCCTGCAGCTACTGAACCCTGGAGAGCATCTCCTAGCTCCTTCAGGAGATCTCTCTGCAACCTGGCAAAGTGTGTAAGATAATTCATGGACCTGAGTGTATAGGTCGCAGAAGAAAACCCTTTCTGTATCTGTCCATCGTACGTGACTCTGTGTTCAGGGGATGGACAGAAGAGTACATCTCTGACAACTCCTTCTTGGTGGCCACTGCCACCACCATAGCATCTACTGGGCACACTTTTTGTAAGAAAGGGTTTATCCTCAGGGGATGTGATGAATTTATTTGGCCTCCGGGGAACAGGCTCCACTGAATGTGGAGACTCCTACGCCTTTCGGCAAACTAAATCCATAAGTTCATCGAAAGGTGGAGATACCTAAATGGCAGAAGGGTGAGACCCAAAAGCCTTCAGGTAGACAGACTCCTCATCAGAAGGGTTGATGGGCTTCCAGCCACCTCTCTGCTTAAGAATTTCTAAGTTGTCTGCAAAGGAGACATCTTCAGAGGATGAACATGGGGACCCTTCTGACTCGAGGTCTGTGTCAGATGTGATCAACTCCTTTGGGGAGTCCAGATACTTCCTCTTGCATAGTCTCTTGTGAGGGACCTCTTCAGAAGGGGATTCTGAAGAGAGGGGATCACCCACTGGGGCATCCTGAGGCCTTGGGTCTCCATGTCTATGTGGAATTGGTTGTGCTGAGATGGACACTGGTGCCTTTGGGGGAAGAATGACTGGATCTGGGAGTGGGGCTGCCCGTGGGGAGAGCGTTGTACTCATCATCTCGAAAGCCCCCCTCCCATGATCCGAAGGAGCTCCTGGTTCAGAAGAATTCCCTGGCACCAAGGGGTTGGCTCTGAAGCTGATGAAGGAGCCAAGCTCACCCGTGCTGAGGCACTGAGAGGGCAAGTACGGATCTGACAACTGTCTGCCCTGACTGTCTTCACCAGACCTGACTGGAGAGCGTTGGCTCCTAGACTCCTTGAGCGCTGTGGAAGTCAGAGCAGTAGTTGGAGCCGAAGATCCTGGAACATGTCTCAGCTCTGATGGGTCCACTATGATCAGCTTCATGCATTCTGGCTCTGAGGCGGGTCAGAGGAGGAATCAATGATGGTGGGCTAGGTCCACTCAGTTCCGAAACCCTCTGGGTCGGCTCCGACAATAATTTGGCTTCCGCCGGTGTACTTAAAAGCCTCCACACCACATGATCCACATCATCTGACAAACTCCTGGAGGATCGAGAACAGGGGGCAGGAGATCTTGACCTTTGTAATATTGGCGATCTTAATGTCGGAGAAAGCGGCTCCAGGACAGGGGACCGGCTCCAAGTCTGTAATAGCAACAGTTCCGAAACAGGAGGAGACGAGGTAGATGGTTTTTCGGGTCTAGTGGATTTCGGATCTGATGAAGACATTTTTGGTACTTTGTTAGTAGGTCCAGATTGATCCAATGATGTGGATGAAGATCTTTTGCTTGATTTTCTAGATTTAGAAGGAGGGGAAGGGGTCTGCTTTGTAGCACTCTGACCCTGTCCTAAGGCTTCTGAAAAGAAACTCTTCAGCAATCCCCTCAGTATCAGCTTATTTTTCCTTTCAAGGAGAACCCTGAAACTAAATAAGTAGCATATAGAGCAAGACTCTTGCAAGTTTACTGCTCCAAGGCAGTACACAAAATCAGTATGGCTACCAGTGAAAGACATTTTCTGACAGCACTTAGAACATTTCTTAAACCCAGAGGGTTTAGTGTCCTTTAATTGTTTAGACATATTAACCAGGAAAAACAACACAACTTAGCAACACCACTAATATTTAGACATATTAACCAGGAAAAGCAACACAACTTAACAACACCACTAATATTTAGAAGCAATAATTTTCTACTGTCTACAGACTAAACTGCTCTCTAATTCAAGCGAGCTATTTTTTTTTTTAGCAGAACAAAAATAGCACACCACACAGGAAAAAAGCCCTCTAACTTAAATGGGCTGAGCCACTCTCTAACTTAAACGAGCTGACTCAGGAAAAGGGTTCAAAAAGTAGTTTAATGAACAGTAAATAACCAACACACACAAAAAGATATTTCTAATAGAAAGTTTAGTAAAAGAAACCTTATAAGCTAAATGTATCTGAAAACCTAAACACACACCAAACTTGACAGGTCAAGTAACACAAGGCTAAATGACTGTATTTAAAGCACACACACAGAGAAGCCGGGATAGGGATGAAATTTTAGGCCTTGAGATAAACGATGGCCTCAGAGAAAACACAGCAAGCAACAGACACAGTCTAATACTGTAACTAACAAAGTCAAGGAATTAACTATGATAACTAGCAACATTTTTTTACTAAAGAAAGGAAATACAAGTTTTAAAGGTATAATATATCAATTTTAAGGGTAAACTTAGCCAGAGTCAGTTGTAAAACACCCAGTCTGTTTACCGGCATATGAGATCTGGGGAATTCCCCAGAGCATCATGGGATAGGGAGTAAGCCACGAGCTAACTGGAGACCTCAAGCTTTTGTAAACGGCCGAATCGGAACCGAGGATCGGTTCCGAACCCACCAGTACAGAATGAAGATGAGACAGGACAACATCACTTCAGTCATTTCCAAATATTTTCAACTTTTCATCCATCTCTATTATCATCAGTTTCTACTACTATTACAAACTTCCTAACATGTATATACATCTGCTTCCCCTAATCATAACCTTAACTACCATAACCCAGTTAACTACATATGAATCCTGCCACCCCACAAACCATACCTCTCATATGTACCTCATTAAGAAGAATGTACCTCATTTGGGGGTCTTAAAAAGTTCATGTTTCTCAAAGTTCCACATTGAAAGGGTCTGTAACACATTCAGTGTTAGGAAATTCTTTAAGTGAAATCCATGGTAAATAGAAATAAATCATATTAATTCATTAAAATATCTTCTTTATAAGTAAAACCAGCATAGTTTAACCACTCTATGACCTTCCTAGCTGAAGTTGTTAGTAAGCCATTAGTACATGTTCCACATTTTTCCCAATTTGTTCCAAATTATGTGGACTAGCGTTTCTCATTTTGGAGATGGAAGTTTGAGAGCTATGCCACACACAACCTAAGTTTTCCACAAAAAAACTCCTTTACTCCCTGTCTGTGGCTATAACTCCGTAATTTGGCCATCCCTCTTTAGCACGGACAAAATTCTTCTCAAAAAATTAATATTACTAACCTACTCCAAAAACAAAACTCGACATTCTGGAATAAAAAAAAAAAGGAAGACAGACTACTACTCTCTAAACTCCAGAACTCAACTACCTACTTCAGCAAACTATTAGAATGCGGAGATATACACCCTAACCTTGGTCCAATATCACCCTCTTCTAAACACTCTCTAGACCCAATCTACCCCAACCACCTTCATAAAAACACCCTATTCAACAATCCTCCTAAACACAAAAAAAAAAAAAGTTTGTCCTCTAAACTATGTATATACAATCTGAATATCCACAGTATCTGCAGCAAGATCATGCATGGATTGAATTCCACCGCCCCCACATTCCAGTTATCACAGAAACCAGTCTAAGACTTGAAATTAAAGATAAAGATGTTAGACCTCCTGGTTAAAGCATCATTAGTAAAGATCAATTAGGTAAACAGATTGGTGGGGAGGCTGTCATCTTTCAAACCAAATTACAAATCTATACCCATCACCCAACCATTCCTCCATTCAACAATGAAGTAATACTAATAAACAAGCTTTTACTAAACAACCAAAATTCCATAGTCATTTTAGCTGCCTACATTCCCCTTTCCCCAGTAATGCCAATACTACTGGAAACCTACTTGGCTATCTCATCTACCTTCAGTCAAAAAAACATCCTGCTTGGAGATCTTAATATAGATTGGACCACTAACAAAGTGACTCTACCTCCCATAATATTAATCTCTATTACTTCACTCAACTGGTCCAACAGTCAACCTGATTTGACAAAGTATCCAAAAAAATGTATCCATACTAGACTGTATACTCTCAACTAACTCTGAAAACGTTAAGCTAGCCGGCACACACCCAGATATTCTCAGTGATCACCAACCCACCTTCATGAACAGAGAATATTGCAAACTCCCTAAACCTTTACATTTAAACTTTGACAAATCTGTCTTTAATGATGCACTTAAACAATGTAAATGGGAGCTTCTCAAATATCTTCCAGCAGATGAAGGTGTCTCTCACTTCTATAACTCTTTCATAGCCATATTAAATCAGCAAGCCCCACTAAGAGAGAAAAGAGTGAAAATAAAAACGTCCTGCTGCCTCAGAAACTGTAACAAGAAGCAAGTCTACAATAATAATTTTTTTCCACAAATCAGACCACACATATAAAAAAACTCCAAAAGATGCTGGCAAAACTTAAAACAACCTTCTAAAACCAGGCAGAAAACCCACCCCAAATCATTTCCCATTTAAACCTTGCAAAGACATAGTAAATAAATGCAGTAATCACTTCATATCCGGTACCCTACTCGATTCCACCAACAATGACCTATGCCTACCCCACCTGACCCCCCCAAGACCCTACCTCTACTTGCCAACTAAACTTAAAAAACATCCAGACAAATACCATCAAAGCTTACACAAAATAAAAACTGAAACCCACAACACTAGCTCCTGACAACCTGACAGCCTAATACTTCAAAATAGCTGCGGACAGTATTAGCTACACAGTATCCATCCTAATTAATAAATCCATAAAAAAACACACACACACATCCCCCCACCCTATGGCAAGCCTCTTTCATAATCCTATTATACAAAGCTTGCACATCCAGCAAACTGTCAAATTATTTCCCCAAAGCAATCCTTCCTCCACTCTAAAAAGTAATTGAAAAGTGTTTACATCAACATCTCCTAACCTTTGAATAGCCAATTACTCTCGCCTACCCAACACAGCTTCTGATCTCACCACAGCAAAGAAACTGCATTCCTTGATACTGTTAACCAAAGTTGGAACTCAGGTCAAGTTGTCTCCACCCTTTTATTGGCATGGACTGACATCAACTAGTCCTCAAAAACTAAATCTTATTGGCCTCACACCTCCCACAATTAGCTGATTCATCAGTTACCTAAACAATCATATGTAGCCTGTGAAATGGAATGATTCGCACTTTACCTTTCACAACAAGTGTCCCCCAAGGCTCCATACTTGAACAAATAATTTTTTAAATTTTCATTAGCGATATGCACAAGGAATCAGTGCTTACTACCATAATTCAATTATGCTGATGAATCTATACTAGTCTGCCCAACCACAAGTCTTGGTACCTTAGAATTTATCACACAGGAAGCTTTCACCTCTTTTGAAACTGTCTAAATAATTCCAAACTGCTGCTTTTATACCCAAAGAAAACGAAACTAATCACATTTCTTCCAAAAAAACATAAATCAAAACAACACTTGTCCTAACATTCTCTCCTCAAACACAAAAATTGAAAATGTCACTACCACAAAATTACTAGAAGTTATCATAAACAAGTTAAAGTTTGATCTACACACTGATACTGCAAATAAAAACACTGCAAGCTAAGCTCTTTATATAGAGCAAAACACATTTTAAATGATCTTAGAAAAAAATAGCTGCAACTTCCCTTCTCCTTCCTATCCTCCTATATGCCGCGAGAATATATACAAATCTCAATTCTTACACAAAACACAAACTAGAAAAATCTGCCTGCAGCCTTCCAAACAGCTCCCACAACTGCACTGTTCACCCCCCTCAGTTGCCTCAAGCTCCCTAACTACATCACTCTCTCTGAACTACTGACAGCACAGAAGATGCTTCACTACCCTCATAAGACAACCTCTCTGCTAAATGTCATCCATTGGAATGTACCAGATAGAATCCTGAGATATTCCGTACCAAACAGAATCATGAGATCCTCAGAACCTAAATTAACTGTAGCCACTAAATCAAATAATTCATATGGTGACTTGCTATTCTCCATTGTCATCTATAATGCCTGGAGCAAGCTACCAAGTCACATCAGGCTCTTGAGTAGTCTACAACACTTCAAATCTGCCCTAAAATATCGCCTGAAAACTAATAAACTGTAATTGTATTTAACCCACAGTATGTAATCCAAAGTCGGTCTTACTGTATGAATACTTTACAACTGTATTAATTGCATATTTTGATTTTAATCAATCAAAATTTAGTAATTTAAACTATTTTCTTCTTTCCTGTTCTTAAAGCATGTATTTCTGAACTCTGTTATGATTTGTAAACAATTATTTTTCTAATTGTTCTTTTTGAATTTTTCTAACATTATTTTGATGTCTTCTACTGAAAATGGACATCTAGTCACAGTCAAACTTTCCCAGTAAACAAATGCAAGAAAATAATAAATAAATAGACAGCCTTCGTTTTACATTCTCAGGAAAAAAAACACCAACTGGCCCCTACTGCATTCCCGTCAAAGCTAACCTAATTTGTACAGATCACTGCTTCTCCACGCTAAGTCCAAAACTCTGGGACAGTACCCCTCCAGAAATAAAAGAAATGTCATCTTACCTTAAATTTAGGATGCAACAAAAAGCCCACTTCCTCTCATCAGCTAAATGTTACTAGTAACATTCTTACTCTCTCTCATATAGCATTTTCTGTTGCACAAATCTACACTTTTCCCTCATATAGTATTTTGTTTAACCTCTCCTTCCAGCTACTCAGAGACTCTAACCTCCATCACTCCACTGAACTATATTTCCAGTTTACCTTTCAACTCACCATTCACTGATAGTTAAAAAACAAAAACGGTGAGTCAAAAAAAAAAACTTTTTTTTTAATTTTTGCAGGGGACCAGCCCTACCTCTACCACCCACCCCCATGTGGGGGAACTACCATCTCACCTCCCTAAATTATATATAACAACACCACGGTTTGGACCACAGTGGAGAAAGGGGCAAACTCCCTCAAAGAACTACTCTGCTGGCACTCATAGTACAATCCACTGCAGTGAAACTCACTGCTACTACAAATTTTTGAACTACAGATACTCAAACACCACTGCTTCAATGATCTGTAGGTAAGCTACCATCATTTCTTAGATACCACACAGGTGTTATTCCACCTCATTTTCTAAATGAGGTTTGTCTTGGTTTTTTTGTAAGTAATGTAAACTGCAACTCTATATTTTCTTCAAAATGTTATTTGGTAACGGTATTTCAAAGATTTGTATTTTCAATTTACACTTGCCATATCTCAATAAATGTAATTTTGACTGTCTTTGTATTCCCAGAGACTGAAGTTGGTCACTTGTGATCAGTACTCTACCCTGGTAAGTAAACACATTTTCAATAGATAGATAACTTCTGGTCAAATCTTTTGAAATGCTTGGCATGAGAGGACCTCAGTTCATTTGCTTCTTATTAGGGATAATATATGGGAACCGAACAGAAATTATAACATGCCCAATGAATTTAAACATTTTATTATCAAGTATGCAGACATAAAAAATGGGCATAGTGAATTAGGAAGGATCAATAATCTGCAATTAATTTCCAGAAGATTAACAGCACAGATTATTTGGAAGCACTGCTTTATAGCGTGCATTGAATATTTTCTGAGTATTTTCTGAGCGTTATCATTGTACAGCTGAAGAGATGAATAGCTAAAATTTCCTGAAAGCTTATTTCATCCTGCAGATAAAATACTTTTCCTTGAAATAAAACTTGCTGCATGTGTTAATGCTCTAAAACCATACTTCTTAAATGTCCACAACACAGGCTCAGCACATTACCTGTCTGGGTTTACGACAAAACAGCAAGGATTATGTCCACCAGTCACCATATATAACAGGTACAAATTATGTAGTCTTAAAATGAATGCTAACACAAAAATGAGTTATTCAGTTTAGTTTGTAAATGAATAGTCACAAAACATAAATGTGTTATTTAACTTGGGTTATTGTCCATAATGCAGAAACTACAGTACTTGTATTTGAAAATGATGATAGAAAAATAAGTTATCTGCATAAAAATTGAACAACAGATGTGTTTTCAAACTGCTATTGCTCAAGAATGTCTTCCTTTGGATGTGGAAATAATGATCACTGCTTCTGCTTTAAATTGCTCGCACTTTAAGCACACTACACTTCATAGATGTATACTAGGCTAATGACCACAATGACCCTTACAAGCCTAGCCATTCAACCCAAAGGTTTCCCACAAATTTGATTCATATAGGGGGTGATTTACTGACTGCCTCTGTCCATTAAAGACATATGTGCCACACCTGGGTGAATTTCCGATTACCCGTCTGTTAGTCCAAGTTGCACTTAAATAGGGCTGGGGAGGAACTCTGCTTCACATGGATGAGGAGCCAGTTCCCGAGAATGGAAATTCTCTGAGAAATATATCTGCCTCTTCAACATGTCCTATTTATGTCACAAGCAAAATGTGGGTCTTTTGATCTAGTAGTTCTGATGCTGTTTGTTTTGCAGACATGCAAAAAGCTGATCAAAACAGGGTACAGGGATGCCTTGTAAGGCAGGCAAGGACCACTTCTCAGAAGTCTGTATGATACCGACTAAAGAGACACGGCTTTGAAATGATCAGCGTAGGGACTTGTGTTTACTCCTTGTATTTTTGTATAAGGAACCCTTGTGGACTTTCCAGTTGCTGCATATGTCTGATCAGTGACATACGAAAGGGAGCATTATACTCTATGACAGGTCTAATGAGGGATATGTACAGTGGTATGATGACCCCATGCCTTAACCTATAAGTTGAGCAACATACAAGGATGTTCTTATTACCTTAGACACATGTTGATCAAATGCTAGGCTAGTATCTACATGAGTTCCCAGATCCCTGACAACTGAATCAAATTTTAGAAGTGTTTTATTGATGACATAGTTACTCAGGGTGGCCAACCTCCCAAAACATACTATAATGCATTTTGGCATTGAGTTTTAAGCCATGGCTTTGGCACCAGCTGTCTGTGTTAAACCTTCCTGAAGGGTGTTCTCATCTTGCGGGGCTTCAATGACTGTTCCCAATTTGCAGTCATCTACAAACTTGATCAGCCGGAGGCCTTTCACATTGGTTACAACCTCTGAGAAGTAGATGCCAAAGAGGAGTGGGCTCAGCGCAGAGCCCTGAAGGACTCCACTAGTGATTGGCCTCTTTGTGGAGATGGCCTCACTGATCTTAACCTCTTGGGTTCTTTCCATGATCATATAGCTATCTAGCATGATATAAAGGAGTTATGACTAGTTTCATAAGATAGTTACCTATTTAGTTTGATGAGGGAGTTTTTATCTTTATGGGAATTACCTATTCTTATTTCTGCCATATTTTTCCTTTTGTGTATACTCTGTTTAACCTGGGATGCCACCAGGGCGGTTTGGTTCTGAGGCTAGTTCTGGGCTTACGTCTGGTAGGTAGAGCAGCAACTGGCATTGTTGTACAGAGTTTCTTAGAGTAATTCACAGTAAGCTGCTGTGTTTTGGGGGTTTGGAGTGGCACTGAATTTTGACATACCACTGCATAATCAAAGGTAGTTTGCCTTGGAACAGTTTCTGTTACTGGTTTTATTTGAGGTTACTGAGTAGAATTTGATTTAGAAGGAGACAGCTTTCCAGTCTGACCTTACTCATGGGGGGGGGGGGGGGGGGTGCAGTGTTCTCTCATATTTGTGAGTATGAGATCCAGTATATTGCAACCTTTAGTGGGCTTACTTATTATTTGGCCACGGGTGTTTGCATTTGCAAAGTCCAAGAATCTCTGGGCCTGTAGATTTGAGGTTATGTAGGATTCTCATTCTATAGTGGGTTAATTAAAGTCTCTCATGAGTAGGATGCTAGGTTGGATATTAAGTGCCTTTATAGTTGGTTCAAGTATGCATTGTGAACTTCTTGGGACACGGAGGGTGACCTATAGCTGGCTAGGATATGGTACATGATTTCTGTCTATGGATATATGCACATGGAAAAACTCCACAATGTCATCCTGATGACTAACCTAGAGGTATTGATGTATATTGAGACACCTCCACCTTTAGCCCTTGTCTATGTAGAAGGCATGGAAACCTTGCACTGCTGGGGTACTCTCTGCTACTTTAAAACATGTCTCGCTAATTGCATAGATGCCTATATTCTCAAGTATAAGAAGGGCTTGGAGAGAGTGTAGTTTTCTTTTTTATTTACGCTACTGGCATTGAGCTGTAACACTTTGAGGCTCAGTTGAGTTGATTTCTTTTTATGTCTGCAGGTTTGTCAGGCTAGCATTACCTAAGAAAAGAACTATTGGGGTGGATAAAGTTTTAGCCAGTATTCAAAAGCATAGAAGATACAGGAGCAGACCATCCCTGGCAAAGCAACATGGTCCATTAACCTTGTCTTTCCAATCTGACAAATATTGGATCCCATTAGAATGACACCAGAAAGTAAGCCAATTTTTAAAATCATCCATCTTCTGCTCATATTGTGTCATCTGCCTCAGTGATAGTAATATGCTGCTCTATGCTAAGCTCATACCAGCCTGAGACAAGTCTGAGAGGGCCATAATGTCTCTCTTCATACAGTCCAGGGAGGTATGTCTCAAGCCATTAACATCTACATGGACTATGATGGAATCATACTAGTCCCTGTGGTGTAATGACTTGAGATAGTGCATGATTTGATGGATCATGTCTCCAAATAAGCAACTAACCATTACCTTCTGCTTGTTTAGGCTAGATAGAGAGGCATCAGTATAGCTTACAATGGAGTCCTCCTTGACGAGAGTCGTGGGAAGTGTGTTGCTTGCCTTGGGGACTTAGTGTTTGGGACTCCATTGAGTGTGACTGTATATATGGTGTTAGATGTTGTTTTTTTTCTGCCTGCCTTTAGGCTTGCTGAGGAATAACTGTGTCAACGAACAGTCTAGGCGATCATTTGTTGTGTAGAAAGATTGTTTTTAAGTGCCTCAGCATGTGTTAATCTATGTGTGTGTTGTGTGCTATGTGAGATGGGTGTTGTGTGTGTGGTTTCAACAACCTGATGTGCGTTTTTGTTTGACAGTTTAGCATCCAGTGTCATTGTGTAAGTACACCTCTTGCATACTGTGTCTGTTTCTTTCAGGATTAAGTGGTTGTCTGTAAATATGAGACAACTGATCTATTGTTTCACAATGCCTATATCCACTAAGCTAGCTAGAAAGAAGTTAATCCATGCTGTCCACTCCTTTGAGCTACAAGAGGGCATTGTATTGAGGTTAGAAGGCTATTAAGGGTACTTTTTTGGGGCAGATTATGCGAAACAGTATTGAATTCTTCTACCTGAATTCTACTAAATCTCTAGGTATTGCCACTCAACACCCAACCAGCTCCTCTAAGCTTGTCAGCACACACGTATTTGCTCTGTATTTACTTAATCTTAGCTAAAACTTACCACTACCTAGAAATGCTTAACTATGTCTACTCTCTAAGGAACAAATAATAGAAATTAATAAAGTGCTGACAGGCAACTTCCACACTGAACTGTAAACAACCACTATTATATATTTCAATCTCTTTTTAAATCTCATTTCTAAACCCAGAAATAATGAGTTAGGTTACCATAAACATCTGGAACCCTCTGTACTGGAAGACTTAATTGGCTACCTAACTTCCTGCATTTCAAACTGTCATTATGTTTTTGGTTCATCTGTTTTGCTTTTAAACTTTAAAACTTTTAAGCTTTAAAGACAGCTTCCAGGAGAGCTCTGTCTCTCTCTCTCTCTCTCTCTCTCTCTCTCTCTCTCACACACACACACACACACACACACACACACACACACACACACGCACACGCACACGCACACACACACACACACACACACACACACACACACACACACACACACACACACAAAGAAAAAATGCCACGTCAGATTACAGGACATCAAAACCACTTTTTTCAATAATATTAAAAATAGACTTAGGTTTACAGAAAAGTTTCCTGAACATCAGAAGTAGCCAGCTTCTATTTAAGATAAAATTCCTTGTTATTAATTCTATTTCTTTTTTTACTAACCTCAGATTCCTTTTAATCATCTTGAAAGTGGCCAACAAACAGAAATCGTACATTAGTGAAGTTTTTAAATCATAATTCATGAAAATGGAATTTATCGCAGTCTCTGACTAAACAGATGGTTATTAGATGCATTACAGTTCATTTTAGTATGTACAAAAGCTAGCTGCAACAATTTTCAGCATACATATAAGTTAAAAAATGCTTTCCAGTGTAATGCTAAAGAGGGAGCCTATGTGGCAGCAAAACACTCCCCTGCATCTTTGTCATCTTCAAACAGTAGTTCTTATATCTTTCTTATTTTGTTTTACATTTTTCCAACTCAAACTTACCTAAAGGTCTGCTTGCTCAGTTTATTTTTTTATTTTTTATTTAATTTTTTTTAAATTTTTGTGCAGTCCCGACAACTACTGAAACATCAAAGTAATGTTTTTCCAAACCACATGAGGGGGAAAAAGAACAGCAGCATGTCAACAGTTAGCATACATGCCTTTGATGCTGGAAGAGCAGAAGGCTGTGGGTTATATTCCCACCGTAGGTACTTGGATTAATTTGATCTTACAGCTAGTGCAGGGGCTGAAGGCTATGAGCTATTAACATTCTGTTTTCTGGGATGCAAGGATTGAGCCCCTCAGCTTTCATCTGCCTACTGTGCAACCTTGAGCAACTCACCTAATAAGCTAATGCTCTGGGGAGAAATTGGGAATTCAGCATATGCTCTTTAATGGTCTCCTGGACTGCAAGCTTAGTAACTAGCTAAGAATTGGTGTTCAAACTATTCCTGCAGTTTAATGTACCAATCCTGAAAATGGCAGCACTTATAAATTTTACAGAACTACACCATCGTCAATATGCACAACAGTGCAGGTACACCCCCAGGTGATGAGAGGCAGTATAAAAATGAAGCAAAGATAAATCCTACCACTAACAGCTATTTCCTGCCTTGACTGTTGTACCCACTATCTATGACACTGAACTACACCATAACAGCTACTCAGTTCTCATATATGGCAGGTAGTGCAGAGGGTTACGGCTATCAGCTTTAATTCTTATGGTACAAGGTCTGATTCCCTCAGCCCTTGCTTGCCTACTGTGTGGCCTTGAGCCAGTCACTTAGCCAAAAAGAAAAAAAAAGTTGAACAGTCTTTAAAGGAATTTAAATTTCAGAAGTGATCTAATCATTTATTCCATCAATTGAGGACTTTCATCCATGTACTAATTTGGACTTCTTCAGAAATTACATTAACAAAAATCATGTAATTACATAGTGTAGATTCTATCATATGACTTACATCATGTACCTGCTAAAACACTCGAAATATACAAAGGCTTTATTAAAGTAACCTAAAACACCACCTGACATTTCCAGATTAACCAGCACAAAATTATGTAAACGTCTCGGTAAACAGAAGCCATTATGCAGGTTTGATTTTAAAATAAATGTAAATGACTTTGATAAACATCAAAAATCCTGCCATTTCAGTCAATTTCCTTGGCTCTTCTGCTATAGACTACCCATTCCCATTGTGTTCCAGGCAACACTTACCACAGTTTCATTTACACTGTAATAAAAGTGCAATATGAAAATTGTGCCTCTTCACAACGACTAGCTGCAGGGGATGAAGGTGCAGTTAAATACTGCCTAATCAGCAAAGTAATCTGCATCTTAAAGTTGCTGACATATTACTTTTTTAATGGCAGACAGAATGTCTTAAACTGATGAAACAGAGAACACAGGAAATTATAATAAGCTGCTAGCTGTTTGTACCGTTGTAATTTTCTGCATACTCCAAAAATTGTCCTAAATAAATTCTTGCTACTTTCGTGGTTTGCAATCTAAACAGTTCACTTTATATAAGATACAAAATATATCCCCGGAACTGAGAGAAAGCAGGAATAATACTAGACAAGTGATTACTGTGATCATATGATAGTTGGCTATATATATATATATATATATATATATATATATATATATATATATATATATATATATATACCTTTAAGAAGGCACACTTAAAAGCTCATGCCTCTCTTTTCCAGCCCAAGTAGTGCTCATCTCCAAAATCAAGCAGAGGGAGAGAAAGAGACAGACAGACAGACAGAGATAAACTGGTTTGAATTTAACAGGCTTAACCTGCACATTGTGTAATTATACAAAACTTGTACTTTTATCTGCCCCCACCACACAAACACACAAACACACGCACAGGATTGGTATCAGAGTTATAAAGAAACATCATATTGTTTTATGTAATTATAATGGAAATAATCAACAAAGACATAGGTGACCTTCAGACACTGGACCCAACCCAGTATGGCTTTGACAAGGGAAGGTCATGCCTACTAAACCTGGTGGACTTCTTTGAGAAGGTCACCAAGGCAATGGATGAGAGGGAAAAATATGCATACCACCTACCAGGACCTGACTAAGGCATTTGATAAAATACCCCACTCTGGTATAGTTGATAAACTCATCAAATTGGGCATAACCCCCTATATAAATCACTGGATTGTCAGCTGGCTCACAGACCCCAGGAAGGCAGGATTAGTGATACCACCACCACCAAGACACCGGTCACCAGGGGGATACCTCAGGGCTCTGTGCTGGGAATACCTCTATTTGGCATCTAATTCTCAGAGGTAAAGTCTAATGTCAAGTGCTTTTGGTTGACTAGATTCACAGATGACTGCAAAATGGGAGCTATCATAGATTCCCCCCATGACACAAGCTTTTTACTAGAGGGTTTAACACACGACAAAAAAAGTGGTCCCAAAGTCACTGACTAAAACTCAATGTCAAAAAATGCATTACAGTGCCTTTTGGGAAAACTGTCACTCAAGCAAATTACTCCATTGATAAGACACTCCTAAGACTTGACACCATAGTCAGGGAACTGGAAACAGTACTGTAGACAGTAATCTGGCCTTTTGGACAAGGTATTAAGAAAATCATTCTATGTCGTCCAACCTCTAAATAAGGGCATGGCATCCAGGTACAAGGAAGTCAAAGTGCTAGTTTATTTGCCCCTTGTCAGACCCCTTACTGAGTATAATGCCCCCTTCAGCATGTACCTGACCAGACATATGCAAGAGTTGTAATGCTCACAAAGATTCCTTACCAGGAGAATCCAGGGTATAAACATATTGTCCTATACGGATCACCTTTAAGCCCTATTTCTACACTCTGTCTCCTACAGGTTACTGAGAGGCAATCTTTGGCTGGCATACAAGGCATCCTCAGATCCAGCTCAGATGGACCTTTTTTGCACATTCGCAAAAAAACAGTATTCAGAACCACTAGATCCAAGAATTTAAAATTTGCTTGAGACATAAATAAGACATGTTGGTGAGACAGATATGTGTCTCAGAGAGCCCCATGCTCTGGAACGGGCTCCCCATTTATGTGAAGCAGAGTCCATCCCGAAACCTTGTATATGCATAACCTTGGCCAATGGATGGAAAATCAGAAATTCAACCCAGTTCTGGCCTCCATGTCTCTGAAAGAGAGAGGCATATAGTAATGCTCAACCAACATTACCCCCATAACCCATAGAAATTTCCTAATTAACTTAACCCTACTAATAAACACCCATAGGAACACAACTGAGTTGGATTGCATGGCTAGGCTTATAAAGGCCCTGGTGATCGTTAGGTTAGTATATACCTAAGAACCTATATCAAGTGGGCTACAACTGGGAAGAATAAGAAACTGTAACAGTGAGAGGACATTCACAATAACAATACATGTTTGAGTGGAAAGTCCTTGCTGCACCACTATCAATTAACCATGGAAATTAACCACAAAGAGTAGCATTTTCTTCTGGATTGACTTCCAGTATTTTCAGATGCCGTTATGGAAGAACTGAAGTCCTTCTCCTGGCCAGGACAATAGTCTGATATCTGTCTAAAATAGAAAGTAACCCACCCCATCAGTCATATATCCAGGTTTCATCTCTTTAACTTTAGTTATGGACAGGACAGGGCCCTGAGTATATCCTTAGGACCCTGGCAACAGGCACCTTACTGTAAGTGCAATACCTGGCACTGATGTTTTCTTTGAGAAAGAGTAGAAGAAGGGTATATAAAAACTGAAGGGTAAGGAACAGATAGATGTGTATCTCTCTCTGCCTCAGTGGAGAAGGAAGGTGACCCTCTTAGCTCCCTTCCATCCCCCACCTCCAATTTAAAAGGTAATACCCAAAGATAAAGTGGGGTGGGGGAACTTATACATCAGCACTGATCATTTTACTTGAAAGCCTACTATTACAGTTAGTGCACTCAAATGAGGATGCCACAGTGTAATTCATTGCCCATTCATTGCCTGGCAACAGGCACCCTAGTGTAAGTGCAATACCTGGCACTGATGTTTTCTTTGAGAAAGAATAGAAGAAGGGTATATAAAAACTGAAGGGTAAGGAACAGATAGATGTGTATCTCTCTCTGCCTCAGTGGAGAAGAAAGGTGACCCCCTTAGCTCCCTTCCATCCTCCACCTCTAAGTTAAAAGGTAATACTCAAAGATAAAGTGGGGTGGGGGTGGGGGAACTTATACATCAGCACTGATCATTCTACTTGAAAGCCTACTATTACAGTTAGTGCACTCACATGAGGATGCCACAGTATAATTCATTGCCCATGGGAAAAGTTATTAGTACACTAAGAACCACACCACAAAACTTGTAAAAACTAACTCCGGTTGTGGAACAAAAGAAATGGAACTAGACACGATAACAGCAACCACTAGTTTAATGTAATTCAGTTAAAACAGATTTAAGCGCTTTCATCAAGGATATAACATAGATTTCTTCAGAAACAAATAAAACAAAAATCAACTACTTTAAAAACCTGGTACACAGGTAACCAATCAGTTAAAAAATTGCCTCAATCACATTCATTCACCAATAACAATTTAAAGGTACCTTAATAACACTAAAAAATAAGGTCCTTGACCATATAAAATTGTTAAAATGAGGACATATACACAAATGTGAACATGTCTCTTATTAAAAAGTTGACAGAAATTCATCAAAACTACACGTTTATTAAACCTCATAAGAAATAGCCAGGGAATTGTTATTTCTAGTCTTGTATAGGCCCTAGGGCCAATAGCTTAGTACCAACCTATGAACAGAGCTGTAAAATACTGGCAATTGAAACACTTTCATTTAAACCAGGAAAAGTGTAGGCATTAAGTTTAATCTGCCACCTCAATTCCTTGCTCTCGATTAAATCCATCCATGGCCCCCCTCTAGAATCTCTTCTGACCATATCAATCCTCATAAAATGAAACCTATGTTCAGGAAAGTTCATTACATGCTTAGCAAGCGAGTTTTTTATATTTTGTTTCCTAATGTCAAGCAAATGTTCATTTACCCACATAAAAGCACAAACATTGTTGGCATAAAGCTAGATGAATAATACCTATTGAGTTGCAATCACAGTGAAATGCCATTTTAATCAGCACATTGTTGATAATAACCTCGTACTTAACCAAAATATATTTACACTGGTTGCAAAAGCCTCATCTACATGTGCCTGTTTTTTGCAGATAAGAACTGGCATGTCATGATAACCATTTTCAAGGTACTGTTTGATGGTGTTTCCTTTCCTATACACTACATGTGGAACAGAGCCCAGGATCTCTGCACAACCTTCAAAACAAGAAAAGGGGTTCCAGTTTTTTCATGTTCAGAAGTAAAGGTGGTAAAAAAAAAGAATGAGAAAAATCCTTTTCCTCAGTCAATTTAATTCTAGACAAATCCAAGTTTACATCATCCTTAAAATAGCCCTCTTGTCTTTTTTATCCACCTCACATATAATTTTTTAAATCAGAATATAGGGGTAACCCTGGGACTCAAACATGTCCACTAAAACTTGAGCTTCTAACTAGAAGGTATCCTCTTCCGTAACCATCCTGGTGAGAGGTACATACTGCCCTTTGATAATAGCCTTTTTCTGATGTT